>NC_066581.1:532629950-532830425 GCF_024323335.1 Lathyrus oleraceus | reverse complement strand
ATATATATAAAAGTTTTAACTCATATTTTAGAGGAAGAAAAAACATTAATCTAAAAATCAATCGAATTATTAGTATGATCGAGTTAATAATTTTTATAGTAATGAATTAAATCTAGATTTTTTATTAAATAATTTACTTTTTTAAATATCAAAATAATATTTTAATAATTAGGTGATAATCTAAAAAAAACAAAGTATAAGAAGTGCTTTAAGAACTACTAATGATACAAATATAAAAAAAAACATTAAAAAATAATAATAAAAAAGCACAACAAAGCAAACCGGAAAAACTAATCAGCCATATCCGACCAGCTAAAGACCTCTTCGAAGGATACAAATTATAGCCCATATTGTCAGAACCACCCTCATTAGATCAAAATCCACTAAAAAAAACATAAAAAATCATAAAATAGTACCTACTTCTGAATTAAGAAAAACATTTATCCGCTATTGATTAAGGCAGAAGATATGGTTATAAAATCAGGTAGAGTAAATATATAACTTCACCCTTTATCTACCTAAGACTATTTCCAAACCAAAAAATCCTCTTCTTCAAGATCTCCTCACAATTTCTAAAATATCATTAAAGATGACATCATTACGAATTTTTCAAATAGTCCAAACTATATTGTGTCAAATCATAACAAAATCACCCATAGATTTGTCAATATCATCTAAAGAAAATAAAGACTAAAAAAAGAAGTTTATGATCACTAGGAAGAACCAACTGCCCATCCAACTATTAGAAGATTCTATCTACACAGACAGAGTTAACTCACAAGTGAAAAAAATATGAAACTAACTCAAGCGAATCCCCAAAAAAGGGAAAAATATCCTACCAAGATCATTAATCATCCCTTATTGGATAAGTTCTCTCTAGAAGGGAATCTATGTTGCTAAAACTTCTTGGAAAATACCAACACTTTAGGAGAAACCCAACTAACCCAAACAAGGGAAAATGTCAAACTCTTAGCCGTAAAATGCGACAAGTAACCGGTCAACTGAAAAACGTAGGCAAGGACAATAGAGAAAAAATCTCTCTTGTATGCTTCTAAATCCAAATGCCTCTATCAAGAGAGAGTAACACCTAAGAGTAGAGAGAGAATATTATCAAACATAGAAAGCTCTCTAAAAAGAAGAGTTTCCTCCATTTGAGATCCCAAATCAGATCCCCATTATCCACTAGATCAATCTCTTCCACCAGTCCATCTTATTGAATGGAGTTAGAATACAAACCAGATAACTTAACTTTTAAGGGAATGAGTCCTAACCTAGGATCCTTCCAAAAGATAGTCTGATAGTTTGACTCGTCTTTCCTTAGAATATCATTAGCAAATCAATCAAAATGATCAACCTCCTTGGACTCAAGAAGAGAGACACATTTTCATCAAGTAGATGTAAATCAAACCCAAAATGTCCTCTCCCTCAAAGAGAGCAGACGATTAAAGTACCATACCTAACTACAAGAATATCACACCATATACCTGAAGCACCTGTAAGCAACATCCATCTCCATTTAGTACAAAGAGTTAGATTAACCATCTAAAGATTCCTGACTCCTAACACTCATTTATTCTTAGGCTTACAAATATTATCTCACTTAATTTATGAAATCTTAGATTCTCCCTTCACCACTCCTCAAATAAATCTTCTCTGTAACCTAACAAACTTCTTTCAAACCATTACAAGACATCTTTAAAAAAGACGAGAAAAAGATGGAAATAACATTAAACACATAATTAAAAAAAATACTCTAGCACTCAAACTAATATGTTTGTGCTTCTAAGAATAAAACCCTTTCTTATACCACTTACTTTAATCGAAGTTTATTAACCACTTACACTCGAGTATAATTTCATGGATTAATGTCCAAATATAAATATAAATATATATATATATATATATATATATATATATATATATATATATATATATATATATATATATATATATATATATATATATATATATATATATATATATATATATATATATATATATATATATATATCAGCCATTAAACAATTATAATGTAATAAACTTGCAAGTTGAACACATCCTCGAGGATAAATTTTTTTATTACTTCCATAACTTGCTTCAAAGAAAAACATTATTACTTCCATGATGGTATAGTATAATATTTGAATAAAAATTAGGTGTGAAGATATTTTAGATTTTAATCCTTTAATTAATAAGTATATCTTCATTGACTGATGAGGAGAAATCAAAGCAAAATCCCACCAACAAATCGACTAGAGTTGCAAGATCATGATTGAAATATTGTTGATCTTCTTTTAGTTTTGGCAATGGTAGAGCAGTATCTTCAAATAGTGTTGTAAAATCAATAAAGTAAGTGTGTTGATAATTATTGTTCTCATGATGATGCATAGAGAGAGTGAAATGCTACGTGAATCATTCACACAATCTTGTGTGCCATTGTGCAAACTAGACTGTCTTTTAGAAATTCTACGGGCCAAAAACACTGAGTTTCATATAATAATATTTAGATATATTATTATTTAATGTTGCACAAGTCTCTATTATATTTATAAATGATGTGGTGTCGAATATATGGTATAGAATTTTAAAAAAAACTTCGAATTTTTTGGTTTTCACGGCTGAAAACTTTTAGATTTTGTTGTTTTCCTTGAAAACCAAGCAAACCAATGATGAGTTGTGTATACAGTTTTCTTAAAAACATTATTAAAAGAATCCAAATTATAAGTAGGTTTGAAGGAGCTGGTTTACTTCTTTTTTTATACTTATCTTTGCAATATCTTATTCCACTTGCTAAAATGTTTGGTATAATGTATCATTAAATTATAAAAGTTGGATATGTAACTTTTCAAATTATTTCAAGGGGTGGTCATTGATCTATGGCTGGATGGGGCTGATTGGAGTGTACCATATCAGTTTAGAACACTTTCTACAGGACATAACATATTATGTGGTTTGACACCCATATATGGTCCTTAGTTATTTTCTAGAACATTCTTGAGCATATCAAATTAAAATGATAGTAATTACAACTATGAAATGGATGAGAGGAATATCTCAGTCTGTTATTACAAAATATTTGACTAATTTTTGTAGACAACTTGTTAAATAAGATATCTTGATTTGTTGCGAGATATTTTGTCTTTAATTAACTCTGACATTTCTTTTTTTTATATGAATTCCTTCAACATTTATTCAAGGTTTGTTTATATTTTAGCTTAATACAATTTGAGAATGACATAGGATCTTGACTTAGCCCTCTATTGAGTGAATGCATGAATATATACAACATAGCTTCCTTGAGACTCAAGTAACAAACTATTCTCGAATAACAAACTATACTTAGCCTAACAAACTAAGTCTAACAAGCCAATATAGTTTAATAGCCCCCCTCAAGCTGGAGCGTAATTAATGAAGGTGCCAAGCTTAGACAAGATAAGATAAAGGGGTTGAGGATCTAGAGGCTTATTGAAGATGTCAGCCAATTGTCTTGAGGTGGAATTGGCAATAATTGAAACAGTTTGGCAAGGAGTTTTTCTCGTACAACATGACAATCAATTTCAATATGCTTTTCCTTTCGTGAAACGATGCATTAGCAACAATGTGTCAAACAAATTGGTTGTGATAGAGAAGCCCAGGTGTGATAAAATTTACATGGAAATCGTGCAATAAGTAAGTGAGCCATTGTTACTCACCAACAATTGAAGCATGGTCACGATATTCAGCGTCAGAGGAAGGTCTAGAAACAGTGATTTGCTTATTTGACTTACAAGAAATTAGTGAGTCTCCTAAGAAAATGCAGAAACCTGTAAAGGACCTCCGCGTATCACTGCATGAGGCCTAGTCAGAATCACAAAAAGCCTTGAGCTTGAGGCTAAATGTGTTAGCTCAAATTTTCAACGCCCATCCCAAATTACCAAAATTGGAAAATATACACACCTGGTTTCAACCAAGAAGTGACTCGACCAGCTGGGGGTAGATCGACTTAGCTGATTGGATAAAGATCAAGCTCATAGCTGAAATTTCGGAGCAGTTCCTTGAGGAGCGGTTAGAAAATGGTTTTCGGTCAGAGATTTGAAATTTAAATAAAGGAGGGAGATCACCTTTGTCAGAAACCGCAAGGATACGCGTGGAGCAGAGTGAGCGAATGCACGCATGCAGGGCGCTACGTGTATCGACGTGATTGAAGGACCATCAAAGCGGTTATTTCGATCCAGTATAAATATAGGGTCTTACTGTTAGAAAAGTGTGTGTCAAATTGTGTATAAAATCTGCAAATTTACTAAGTATTCGTGTGAAGAAGAACTGTAATACGCAGAATATACGTTGTCTACACCATTGTTTAATCATTTCAAAGCATTATAAATTTGTCTTTACTTTTTCTTCAGAAACACTCTTCCTTGTTCTTTCCTTTCAAACACTTTATTTTTACTTTGTCATTTGCAAATTTAAAGATCCTTTAGTTCCTTTCCTTACCTTACACTTTTACCTTACAGTCTTAAGATTCCAATGCTTACAAACTTTTTTTTTGGATTATTTTCAAGCCTTTTACAATTCTCGTCGTTTACTTCATTTTTCTTTACTAGTTCTAAACGCTAATTTAAGACTTTTCTTTTCGTTCAAGTCACTCTTTTGTCCTTAGGTTTCTTTAAAGCTCCGATCTGACGTTTAGTTTGATCATCTATTACTATTACATTTACGAGACACTAAGCACATGTCCTAAGATCAATCTGATCGATCCTGTGAGTAACCGAATTTAGAAATTTGGAAGATCAGCGGTTGTTTACCAATTTTCAAGGTAAACAAATTGGCACGCCCAATGGGACTAGTGCTAACGTCACGTATTGTGTAGCATCTTTGATTGTTAAGTTCTGCTTGAGAAAAGAGTCGTTGTATGCTTTTAAGAAGTGGTAAAATAGTCATAAGCGACGATTGAGAAACAGGGAGAGAATCACAGACGGGGATGGCGAATATGAATCCGCCAGAAACTCAAAATTCTCAAAATCCACCAACTAGCAACATGGTGCCTCCTTCTTCTTCGATAGGGACAAACACGGGCATAACGCATGCGTCCGAAATAGTTTCGTCCATGGTGAGTTTGATGCCTACGCATTTGATCTCCCATTCTGAACCAATTTTGACTTACATTGGACCTAGGGGACCTCCTCACACTCCTTCACCAATTAGGGACATCCCAAATAGGTCGTTGGTACCCCCTGGTTTCTCAATACCATTTAGCGGTCGAGAACAACCGTATGGAATTCCAACTTCAATGATGGCTAATCTACAGAATGTGGGTTCTACTTTTTCGAAACCAGCGGCTAACATAAATTCACCAGTGCAAGGGTCCGTGATCAACGTGGGTCGAACCAATCAAGCGTTAGGTCTAAGACACCCAGTACAACTACCCACTTTTACCAATAATTCTGCGGTGACATGGAGGCATTAGATGGGAGAAAGCAATCATGAAATGGTCCAGATGTTAACTCAAACTTTAACCATTGTGCTAAATCCTCTGATTCAGAATATAACTCAGTCGAATCAACAGATGACGGCGCAAGTGGCTCGAATGTATGAGTTTCTTGGTATACCTCAGCACCAGCGTTCCTTGCTTAGGGATTGGGTAAGAGAGAATCAAGAGCCCACGTTTGAGGAGGACCTCACCATTAGCCAGATCCCAAAAAATTAAGGGGGAGTAGTAGTACCCCCTAGGATTGAACCACATGTACCTAGGGAACCAAGGGTGTTAATGGTAAATAGGAATAAAAATGTCGATGATATCATACGGCAAGTTCGACATGATGATGTGGCAGCAGATATAACCTAGCAGCTATAGTCAAAATAATTATGGTTCGAAATGGGGTAAATTTTGGACTTAGAATACCAAATTATACGTCGCCTTTAGCAGAATATGTCTTACAAACAGATGCGCCCCTGAGGACCAAAATCCCCAAATTCACCAAGTTTGTTAGGGATACTACTGAGTCTACTATCGAACACGTGGCGAGATATCTAATCGAAGCTGGAGATATGTCAAATAACGAGAGTCTTCGGATGAAATTTTTTCCAAGCTCTCTTACAAAGAATGCTTTCACATGGTTCACAATTTTGCCCCAGAATTCGATCCACTCATGGAACCAGCTAGAAAGGATGTTCCATGAACAGTTCTACATGGGGCAAACAAAGATAAGTTTAAAAGAGTTGGCTAGTGTCAGACGAAAATTCACTGAGCCAATTGACGACTACCTGAATAGATTTCGACTACTCAAAGGCAGGTGTTTTACGCAAGTACCAGAGCATGAGTTGGTCGAAATGGCCGCTGGGGGCCTTGACTATTCGATTCGAAAGAAATTGGATACTCAATACCTAAGGGATATGGCCCAGTTGGATGACAGAGTTCGACATGTAGAGCGTTTAAAAGAAGAAAAGGCTAGGACGAACAAAGGTAAAAGGGTAGCCTATGTCGATTTTAGGAAAGATCACGAAGATTCAGGTCATGAAGTTCCAAACTTCGACAATACAAAGATCGATCTTGCTGAATTGACACAGGGGCCACCATATGTGTGTAAAGTTTTAGCTCCTTTGAATGGGAAAAACCCTGTCGAAACTGAAAAGAATGACAGGTTTCCTAAGAAAACATATACATTCGATGTTACAAAATGTGACGAAATTTTTGACTTACTGGTCAAAGATGGTCAAATGATAGTACCTCTGGGTGCTAAAGTACCCCATTTAGAACAAAGAAAGAAACGAGGGTTTTGTAAATACCATAGTATTTTGGGTCATAAAACGTCTCAATGTTTTCTTTTCAGGGATCTGGTGCAGAACGCAATCCAGGAGGGGAGACTCAAGTTCAGTGATAAGCCACAGAGCCAGATGAAAATCGACTTCGATCCTCTACAAATTCAAAGTTAGTGATGATCACTAAAGAAACCGCTGATAATTTCATTCAGCTGGACAAGGCCATTGACAGCCTTAAAAAACAATTCCAAAAGTTGGATATTACTGAGGATATCCACATGGAAGTTAATATGGTGGAGGTATCTCGAGAACTCTCAATGGAAGTCGATGATGAATGTCGACAAGAGGAATACAACAAGGTCGCCTTCCCTCAGGAGGAAGAAATATTGTCAGACTTCCTCCGAAGTTGCCAAAAAAAGAAATCGGAAGTTATGTTATGCCCCAGGTGCAGTGTTGCCTTCGACAAAAAGGCAGCTCAGAATCTGGAAGGGGTTAGGAGAGTGAATCACAAAAATGGCCATAAAGCCATCCACAATAATCACGCGGGTAAGCCAGAATAGTCCTTTGATCCCAGGAGATATCCTGATCCTAGGCGCCCCATGGTGAAGTTGAGTGAAACCAAGCAAGTTGGACGAAACTTCCAACCCATGACTTTTAAGCCAAGCATCGAAGGATCAGATGGGAAGTGGGTCAAGCAGGCTGAGGGTAGGAAACATGGCCATGGCAAGTGGCAGAACTTCGAGGTTGAAAGAGGTTCATCGTTGTTACTATATAATGAACAATAGTTGTGTCGAGGAGCAAAATTCTTTTTTCGAGAGACTCAGTGACACCATGAAGATCCATTTGAAACCCCTTTTCATCACCGGAAAAGTAGAAAACATCCCAGTTAATAAAATATTGGTAGATTGTGGAGCGACTGTGAATTTGATGCCCCATCGCATGTTGGCGAAAATTGGAAAATATGACACTGATGCCAAAACTCATAATATGATGTTAACCAATTATGAAGGCAAAGTAGGTTCCACCCTGGGGGCTATCCAAGTCGAATTGACTGTGGGAACGGTCACTAGGTCCACAATGTTCATGATTATGGAAACGAAGGCAAACTATAACATGTTGTTGGGAAGAGAATGGATCCATGGAGTTGGAGCCATCCCATCTTCGATTCACCAGAGGATTATGATTTGGTGTCCATATGGCATCGTCGAAAATATAGAGGCGGATCAGGGGTACTTCAAAACCACTATCAATCATGTTGACAGATGCCAATTCGACAAACACTTAGCCACTATAGCTCCTTGTGATTCGGCTGAGTTTGCGTTCACCCCTGATGACAATGCCTATTGTTCCTTATCATTCCAACCCCACTATGGTTTCCGGTGGGAAAGAGAGGTAGTGGGCAAAGACAACTTCAGATATTTAGGAGTAGCCGGAATTGACCCCACAGGATAGGGAAGTGAGTTTAGTGATGATGTCTGAGTTTGCAGCTTTAAAGAGGATTTCGGCCTACATAGCAAAAAACAAGCAACAATTGGCCTTAGAGGCCGAAGTAAAAAAATGGTTGTCGAAGCCAGTGAAATTTCTCCACCAGTAGGTCCTGAGAAAGACTTTGACCCAAGAGCACCTGACGAAGGTCAAGACGAAGAGCAAGACCAGAGGCTTGATGTGATCTATGATGACGAGCCTTTGGGTTTTGAGAAGGACCCGCTAGCGACCAATATTAAGATGCTGGCTCAAGATCCCCTCGAAGAAGTGGACTTGGGAGAGGGGGTAATAAAAAGGCTAACTTACATCAGCGCCAACATTCATCCTCAACTCAAGATCGAAGTGGTTCAATTGTTGAGAGAGTTTAAAGACTGCTTCGTATGGAACTACGATGAAATGCCTGGTTTAAGCATGGATCCGATTGGGTGAAGTCTTTGAAGAACGGGAGGTTCTTGCAAAGTTGTAGCATTGGACGATATATCGCATTGGTAAATCTTGGGTTACACCAATTGCGCATTTTGGATTCAATCGAGTGGAAGCTTTGAAGAACAAGGGTTTCTCGTAAAGAAGTGGCGTGAGACGGTGAATCAAATTGGCATTGTTGGGTTACTTAATAAAGCTTTGATCAAGGGAAAAGAAGGTGTCAGAATCAACATCAAACTTAAGGTTTGTAGGGTTGGATTGCTACATTTGTCCTGTATACATACATTTGCAAAGTAAGATTAATTATGCTATCTCAATTCGAGTTCGAATTGATGGTAGACGTACCCATAACGAGATCGATTGGGGAACTGCCTAAAAAATCCCTTGTGTACTCTCTCTCTCTCTCTCTCTCTCTCTCTCTCTCTCTCTCTCTCTCTCTCTCTCTCTCTCTCTCTCTCTCTCTCTCTCTCTCTCTCTCTCTCTCTCTCTCTCTCTCTCTCTCTCTCTACATATATATATATATATATATATATATATATATATATATATATATATATATATATATATATATATATATATATCTATCTGTCTATCTATCTATCTATCTATCTATCTATCTATCTATATCTATATATATATATATATATATATATATATATATATATATATATATATATATATATATATATATATATATTTCTCTTTTATTTTTTGTTTGCAAATTATTGATTTCATCGATCGTGCGATCGATTTGTTTGGATAATATTTTTATTACAATTTGAAATTGGTGTTGTTGAGTTTATCACAATTCCTTAGGTTGTGATTGGGTTTTAAGATCAACAGTACCACATAAATCACCAAACAATATCGATTGCACACTAGGTATACGACAAATTGTCTTAATTGATTTTTTTGTGAATAATCATTGGAAATAGTTTATCCTTGTTGCTTTGTATTCAACTGGTTGTGATTAATTATGTTTGGTCAAATTTTGATTCATTATCATACCGTGATTACAATTACGCATATCCGAGCTGTTTGATAGTGAGTTCGGTTAGACGATTTTGATCCGGGATACTTCCGCTTGCCATAAATGTTTCAAAACTATTTGTTGTCAAAGTTTTTAACTAGTGATCTATATTCACCCCCCCCCCCCCCCCTCTAGATCTAAGTCTATCGTCTAACATTGCTTACCATTTTGCATATAAAAATAAGCCAATCCAAATGTAATAACACATTCAAATGTAGAAAAAGGAAAGCAGAGACCATAATATTTGAAAGTTATATCATGCATAGGGCAATGACACATCATGAAGTTCCTACAAATCTTGTCACATGGGTCGACAAAAACCATACCATTGTCCTCAAACCCTCTAAATCATGTCCTTGAGTTAAAGCAGCATGATCCCCCCTCCCAATGATCACTAAATTTCCATATTTTCCCATCAAGAGATTGGTTGAACATGTACCTAGAGAGTGAGAAGCCACACCACTAGACTCATTGGGGAAATGATTAAGAAATATTATGCTAAATGAAAAAGTAAAAATGAGGAACCCGATAAAGGGAAGTATTATAGAGATTCAAAAAAAGACACCCGACCTCTAGAAATTAATGGGGAAAAAGGAGACCTAAGAAGTCCGAGTTCTAAAGGGATACTAACTTTTCTTGGGTTACACTAAAGCATGCTTGGGGGAAAACACTTCATACCTAGCCCAATCCTAGATGATAGCCCGATGAAGAATAACCTTATTGGGTCCCAACCTTAATTGACGACGCGATGAAAAATATAGTCCACTAAGTAAAAAAGGTCAAAGAGAAATATATTTATACATAAAGTGATGCCAAATAAATAACGTTAGAAGATAAATATCAATCAACAAAAGTTTCTAGGACCTGGAAAAGAAAATTTGCTCCTGCCTTGAGAAAGAGAGCCTAATCAGAATAAAAAAAGGGAGGAGAATCCAATACTCTCCACTTCACTCTATGAATGGTCCAGATGGAGACTAGAAAACATGAAACCTTTGGAGGATTCCTATAGAAAGGGGAGACAGTCACCAAATCAGATACACACAAAAATTCCCTTAACGACTTTATACTTATCATTTCTGATGTTCATTGACTTTGGAGTCGGAGTGTGTGCAGTTACGCCCCACCTCATCTCCACTGGAGAATGCTCGAAGACAAACACGAGATTGTTATTCTAGGCGTCTAGACCCCGACCATTTCGTAAAGAAACTTCTTCATCGGGAAGAACAATTTCAGATGGCATCAAGATGCATCAAAATTAAAGTCAACGATGTAATTTTGTATAACGTTACTTTGGACGCATCTTTATGACATATGAAATGATTATAGATTAGGTTAAAAATTTATGCATTGTAAGGAAAATAAAACCTTTTTAGAATGTACTAGGCAAATGGCCTCTCACACCTTTTGTTAAGATTTTCTTTTTCTTTTTCATCTATTGAGGATCTTACGAGGGTTTTGACAATAGGGTCGTGGATTCTATCTCCTAATATCCTTCATTTATTCACCTAGACACTAGAGTTCTATCTCATTGTATCCTTGATTTGTTAGAATTATTGTCCAATTTTCTTGTTATGAAAATGGAAGGTTATACTTTTAATATTGATGTTGAGTATAAAAAATTGTTTTGACGATGTTCTTTTTCTCATGTTATTTGGTCACTCATTGAATATTATGAGACTTCTTTTCTAGAGAAATGCCTCTGTGAGAGACACATCACATATTCACCCAAAATCTTAAGGTGGTAGGTGAGTGAGTTCTCTCACTTATAAATGCTCAAATCTCCATATTTCCAACCAATGTGGAACTATTATCCACACTACTCACACTTGATACATTCTCAATAATATTATCGTGCAAAAAATATTGTTAAGCCGATGAAGGAACATAATACAAAGATGACACTTTATGTTTAAAAAATAAATCTAATCAGCATGAAGAAAAGGTTAATATAATAATAGAAATGGAATCCAAAAAAATACAATCACTATTGAGAAAGATCTTGAGGATGAAATTATATAAAAAAAATAGATGATACTAATAGATCGGTTGAACGTATACAAGTTTCATTACTAGGTTTATGTTAATATGTTAAGAAAAATTACTATCACAAGTATCTTAGAAATTGAGATTCATATTTCTCAAACAATTACAATTTAGAGAAGAATTAAGACAAGAAACAAAAATAGGAACAACTGAGTAATACATTTAATATGCATCCTAATTTTTGCATATGATATAAAGATTTTGAAGAATTAGATGGGTAAAGATGCTATTTATACTAAACATAAAATTTACAACAATGAGAAAGAATTTGTCAATCATTCTACCGTAAATAGTATTTATATCGAATACCAAAAATCAAATACAAATTGAAGTGCATCGACATTCAAATTTAGATAGGACACAAAAAACAAAAGATGAGCATCTCAAATTAAATGGGTACAAATAATTAAAACAAATTGAAAGGATTAAAGCCACCCAGCAATGTAAACCACTTCTACTTTCCCCTGTTAAACAAATTTAGAAGTCAGATAAATATAATTGAAATAGTGAAATAAATCACAATAATAACATAATTCATTATGACACAAATAAATTTATAAACTTAAAATTTATTGAATTATTTTTCCACTTAACTGTTAAACGCATACACAGTTATCCTGCAAACACATTGGCAGTGTTGGTGACATACACGGAGTGTGTGTACAATTGAGGGCAGAAGAACAATCAGTAGCAGCTATGATGTCAAACAACAATAATCACTTAGTAAAAAGAGTTTAAATATTATGTATAAGGTATAAAAATAAAATTGAAAATAAAGAGATTAAATAAAACTTACCAGCGTCGGTTATAAAATGAAATAGGAAAATCAAGAGAATCATGGCATACACAAGTTTGAGAATTTTAGTCATTGTTTCTTTTTCACAAACTATTTTATCACTTTACATAATACAAAAACCTCATGCATGCTACATTTATATATGAACATAGCAAAAACAAAAACATATTTAAATTAGAATCTTTATTAGATGTCTTTTAACTAGATTGATATGTTGTTTTGTTCCTTTAGCTCACTCAATTAGTCACTTGATTTTAGTGATTTTAGTAAGGATCCTTTATATATATATATATATATATATATATATATATATATATATATATATATATATATATATATATATATATATATATATATATATATATATATATATATATATATATATATATATATATATATATATATATATATATATATATATATATATATATATATATATATATATATATATATATATATATATATATATATATATATATATATGACATTTGAAGTCAGCTCTTTTTTTAATGACATTCTTATCTTTATAATTTTGTTTTTATATCTCTTTTATTCCTACAATGGAAAACATAAGAGTAAGTTAGTTTTAGGAACAATATATCTATGAAATGACATATATCTGTACTATATTCTATCAATTCTTAAAAGTCAAGTAAACGTCTAAACCTATCAATTCAGTTATAAATCATACCTCCCACTTTTTTTTCTTCTTCTGCAAATAATAACTCCAGTTTTATATAAAAAAAACATTCAGATAACTTTTTTTATTGAAAAATTACATATTACTAATTAAATTACATATTATTTTATAAATTTCACCTAATCTAAATAATTTTTTTAAAAATGGATTATGTTTTAGACTTTAACAAATATACATTATTAATAAAAACATTCGATAACATTGTGAAGTGTTGCAGTAGGTTTGAATTCAGAAATAGAAAGTTTGAATTCGAAAATAGGCAACACTTCGTGAAGTGTTGTAAAATACGAAATAATACAATCTTTGAAAAATGTTGTTGTAGGCGAAATATTACAACATCTGCTAAAAGTGTTGTTGTAGGCGAAACAGTGTAAGATCTGGTAAAATTGTTGTTGTGGGTTATTAGAATTCATAGTAGTGAAGAACTTTTCATTATCTGTTATAACAGAATTCTGTTATGAGTTATTTACAAACAGTAGCACACAGTTGCATTTATAGTAGCAACTGTGTGACCTGCTACAACAGGTTACTTGTTGCTGAGACTTGACACATGTCAGTCATTACAAGGTAAACTAGACTTAACCTCTCTCTCTTAGTTATACTCTAATACCCCCCCCCCCCCCCCCCCACAAACTCAAGGGGAGCTACTGTTAGCAACTCTGAGTTTGTGCCGAAGTTCCAGGAACTTTGTAGAAGAAAGAGGCTTAGTGAGGGCATCCGCAATTTGATCCACACCAGGAATGTGAGCAACTCTGATTTGCTTTGCAATAACCTTTTCTCGAACAAAAAAGAGATCAATCTCCATATGTTTAGTCCGCGAGTGCATGATGGGATTATGTGCCAGCATCACTGCAGATTGATTGTCACAGAGCACCAAGGGCTGTTGAGTAGAAACACACAGTTCAGATAATAAAGTCTGAAGCCACAGTAGGTCAGCAGTGGCTTGAGCTAAGCTTCGATACTCAGCTTCTGTGCTGGACCTAGCAACTACAGGTTGCTTTTTAGACCACCAAGAGACCAAGTTGCCTCCAAAATAAATGGCTGCACCAGAGGTGCTTCTTCGGTCATCTGGGTCAGAGGCCCAGTCAGCATCACAAAAGACTTGAAGAGAGGGAGGACTAGAGGAAGTGTAAGGGGACAGATGAAGCCCATACTGAATAGTGCCCTGGAGGTACCGTAGAATTCGTTTGACAGCAACCCAGTGTGATTCTAGAGGATGAGACATAAATTGACAAACTTTATTGACTGCATAGGCAATATCAGGCCTGGTGATAGTGGCATATTGGAGGGCACCAACAACAGACCTGTACATGTATGGATCAGCAAGGGCAGGTGACCCAAGTTTGGTGAGTTTACAAGAGGACTGCATAGGAGTGGTTACAGAACTAGAGCCAGCCATGTTAGTTTTCTGCAGTAAATCTCTAACATATTTGGTTTGAGTGAGAAACATGGATCCTTGAGCAGAAGGCTTGACTTCAATGCCAAGAAAATAATCCAAATTACCAAGATGTTTGAGGGAAAAATCAGAGTTGAGTTTGTTGATAATGGAGGTGAGCAGAGTAGTATTGTTGCTAGTGATGATTATATCATCAACATATACTAACAAGTAAACAGTGCTGCCATGGGAGGCAAAGATGAACAAGGAGGGATCACATTTGCTGGGTTTAAATTGCAACTTGAGCAGGGCTGCCTGTAGTCTTTCAAACCATTGTCTAGGGGCCTGTTTTAAGCCATAAAGAGCTTTGTGTAGCCGGCACACCAGAGAAGAATCAGAGGTAATAAAGCCTGGGGGTTGATCCATATACACCTCTTCATGGAGCAGCCCATTGAGGAAGGCATTATTAACATCAAGCTGTTGGATTGACCACTTATGTGTGAGAGCCATGGTGAGGATGAGTCTGATGGTTACTAGTTTTACCACAGGGGAGAAGGTCTCATTGAAATCAAAACCCTGTTTCTGGTGAAAGCCTTTGGCTACCAGGCGTGCCTTATACCTGCTGATTGAGCCATCGGGATTTTCCTTGATGCGAAAAACCCATTTGCAACCAATAGACTGCCTGTTGGGAGGAAGAGGGACCAGAGACCAAGTGTTATTTTTACACAATGCATCAAATTCAGACTGCATAGCAGCTTTCCAATTATCATCAGTGAGAGCTTGTTTGACAGATTTGGGCTCAGTGTGAGTGAGTAACAAAGTGAAATGCTGTCTAGGTTGAATAAACCCTGATTTAGCCCTGGTTTGCATAGGGTGTTGGTTAACAGGTTTGGAGTTAATAGGTACAGCATTTGTGGGGAGTGAGGGTGGTGTGAGAGGCAAAGGAGACACTGCAGGTGCAGGAGTGGACTCAGGAGAGCTGACGGACTGCCTTGGAGAGGTAGTAGAGGCAGGTGAGATGTCTACAGCAGGGGAAAAGGGCACTGCTGTCAGAGGAACAGGTTTAGGCAGAGAAACAGTAGAGAAAAGTGACTCTAAGGAAGATGCACAATGTTGTGTGGCAGGGCTGTTACCACTGCTGGTAGGAGGGCTAGGCGGTGAAAACAGTTCAACGTAAGGAAACCTGGACTCATTAAAAAGCACATCCTTGGAAATGTATAATTTTCCACAGGGAGAAAGACACTTGTACCCCTTGTGAGAAGTGGAATAACCCAAAAACAAGCACTCTTGAGACCTAAAATCCAGTTTGTGGGAATGATAAGGTCTCAATAAAGGAAAACAGGCACAACCAAATACTCTCAAGAATTTGTAGTCAGGTGTAGTGTGAAACAACATAGAATAGGGTACTTGAAATTGAATGGCTGCAGAGGGAAGCCTATTGATAAGAAAAACAGCAGTTGGAAAAGCATAATCCCAGTAGGTCAGAGGTAAGGATGCTTGACTCAACAGTGTTAAACCTAAATCCACAATATGCCTGTGCTTTCTTTCCACCACACCATTTTGGTGATGTGTGTGAGGACAAATAACTCTGTGGACTATGCCCAAGTCAGTCAAAAATTTGTTAAAAGGACGAAATTCCCCACCCCAATCAGTCTGAACAGCTTTAATGGAAAAGCCAAGTTGCAGTTCAACAAGAGACTTAAACTGTTTAAAAACACCAAGAGCTTCAGCTTTGGATTTCAGTAAGTATAGCCAAGTAAACTTGGAAAATGCATCAACAAAGGATATATAATATGTGAACCCTTGTGTAGAGGGTTGAGGAGAAGGTCCCCATAAGTCACAGTAAACAAGTTCTAAAGGATGATTATAAGTGGTGTGTGAGGATGGTGAATGCAGTCTATGAGCCTTGCCCATACAACAGGCAGAACAGAAAAATTCATGAGTTTTATTGCTGAAAGAGAGATTACAATTTTGTAGCACCAACCTCAAAGTATTAACATTGGGGTGGCCTAATCTTAGATGCCAAACATTTGATAAGGAAGGGGAAATACTAACAGAATTAACAGAAGGTACAATTTTATTTGAAGAATCTAGAGACATGGCAGACTTGGAAACGTTAAGCAGACTTGGAAACTCATAGAGCCCATCAGAACCAACTTTACCAGCTAGCAGGACAGCATTAGAGACCTGACATTTCACAAAGCATGTATCAGCTGTGAAAAGAAAATAAACACGATTGTCACGACAAAACTGACTGACACTTATGAGATTTTTGGTGATTGAAGGCACATGTAATAGATTATTAAGAGTGAGAGGTGTGTGTGGATGATTTTGAGATAAAAATTGACTAGAACCAGCAGAATTAATAACCAAACCTTGACCATTGCCTATGTATATCTGTTCATGTCCCTCAAATGGAGTAACTTGTTGCAAGTTATTGGCATCATTAGTGACATGATAGGAAGCACCTGAGTCAGGGTACCAAGAAGCAGCTGATGTAGAGGGAGCAGTATTGGCAATGAAGGTGCTTGGAGGAGGATAGGCACTTGATGACCTAGGTTGAGGAGCTTGAGGTCTAGTCCACACATTAGCAGGAAATTGACCATAAGGCACTGGAGGAACAAGCCATGGAGTTGCAGTGTAAGGATTGCTGGGATGAACAGTAGGTTGGAACTGTTGATTGAACCGATGCCAACAATTTAGAGCAGAATGTCCAACTTTGGAGCACACCTGACATTGAACATTGGAGTTTCTGCCACCTCTACCTTTTCCACGACCTCCTCTATTAGACCTACCACCTCTGAAACTAGAATATTCAGGTTCAACATAAGAAGGTGGCACCTGAGGGTTAGGAGAGTCAGTGCTGCCAGATTGAGGCGCCTCAGGGGAAGTAGATTGAGGCGCTGTGTGTGTAAGGTTTAGAGAGCCAAGATCAGGCACAGTTGATTTCTTGAACTTGTTTAGCCTTAGTTCATGAGCAGTGAGAAGAATCTCAACTTCATCCAAATCCATATCACCAAATTTACTTTCAACGACGGAAACAACAGAAGCATATTCACTGGGAAGTCCCTCAAGAATAACATCAATGTGATCTGAACTGGGAATAGGATCTCCAATGGAGGCTAAAGCATCCACAATCATACGAATCTTCAACAAATAATCAGATACAGATTGTGAATCAAGAGTTAGGGCACGCAATTCAACACGTAATTGACGAGCACGCGCACGAGTTTGTTTTGAAAATAAGTGAACAAACGATCCCAGAGCTGATGCGAATGAGAGCATCCAAGCACTCGCGACAAAATTTCGCTCGAAAGTGTGGATTGAAGCCACGATAACAGTAACTGATCTTTCTGAAGCCAAATCGAGTACGCAGGATTGACCGTACCTTTACGACGAGCTTCGTCATCAACAAATTGAGGAGGAATGCGAGTGCAAACAACGAGATCTGTAAGACTATGAGCGTTGATGTACGGCTCCACCTGTTGACGCCATAGATGAAAGTTTTTCTCATCTAGTTTATGCGCGATTTTGAGAGAGAACTGAAGCCGACGCGAATCATCAGTCGCCGCCATGAGTGGCGAGGATGGTGGCGTAACGTGAGCGGAAGACGGCGATCCCGGAGAAGACGGCGATGCCATGGATCGATCCTAACTAACTGATACCATATTAGAATTCATAGTAGTGAAGAACTTTTCATTATCTGTTATAACAGAATTCTGTTATGAGTTATTTACAAACAGTAGCACACAATTGCATTTATAGTAGCAACTGTGTGACCTGCTACAGCAGGTTACTTGTTGCTGAGACTTGACACATGTCAGTCATTACAAGGTAAACTAGACTTAACCTCTCTCTCTTAGTTATACTCTAATATGGGTAAAACAGTGCAACGTTTGAAAAATATTGTTGTAGACAAAATAATGCAACACTTAACAAAAGTGTTGCTGAAAGAGTGTGTTTCATCAAAGACCACAACTTTATAAAACAACATCAATATTTCCTATAAATTGAGGTTTCCATATTCAAAAAAATAGAATAGAAAAATTTATTATCTACATACAAAATTCCGGATTTCATCTTCTATACATTCAAGTTTTCATCGATCTTATATAAACTCGAATATAGGCTGAATTATCCTGGGTATTCCTACGTTTCAACTCTAAGACATTTGAAAGTACTTGAAATACTTATAAGAAAACTAATTTTCCGAATCCATTCACCATAGAAGTTTGAATTCGGAAACACAATCACCATAGAAGTTGCATTGACAACCAAACCACTAGATTCTTCATATATATATATATATATATATATATATATATATATATATATATATAATATATATATATATATATATATATATATATATATATATATATATATATATATATATATATATATATTAATGACTTCCCA
This sequence comes from Lathyrus oleraceus, assembly GCF_024323335.1. NCBI lineage: Eukaryota > Viridiplantae > Streptophyta > Magnoliopsida > Fabales > Fabaceae > Lathyrus > Lathyrus oleraceus. The sequence continues at coordinate 532,811,416 of NC_066581.1, read as the reverse complement.
AGCCCAACTCATCTGAAATTTTCATAAAAAAACTACAAATATTTGAAAATCTAGTGGTTTGGTTGTCATGTCATCTTTTATAGTAGCCAAGGTTCAAACCCTAATTGTCACACTCTAATGATTTTAATGGTAGTGTTGAGCCCTAAGTGAATAGCAACAGAAATATTGGTTTAAATATATTTTTATAAACTATTATTCTAGGTATTAAATATTTTGTTATTTATTTATTAATATCAAAAATTTTAAACATCACTTAAACTTGAAACTATTTTAAATATTTTTTTATTAAATTTATTTTCAAAATATTTTAAAATATTATTTCACTATATTTTAATATTTAATGATGTATATTTATGTAAGTAGGTGTCAATATTATTTTTTTAATTTATAGAAAAGAACTAAATATTAATTTTATCATTTTAAATTATATAAAAAAAATCATTTTTAAAATATAAAAAAAAATCACTTATTTTAAGTTAAAACAACCGTCATAATTTTAGTCAATTTTAGTGGTGTATAAAAACACATTATGTTACGATCTAAATTTCACTTAACTCACATCCAACCCAAACTTAAACCTATTATGCCTTAACCTTACGATTACGAACGATTTTCTCTTCCTCACTCTCAAGGTTTCAGTTTCAGCCTTCTCAAATCTCTCATAGCAGTATCACATCTTCTTTGCTAAATACATCTTGCATCTTCTTGTCTAATCTTTACTCTCTTATATTCTTTCTTTTTCACCCTCTCATTTTTATGATATATATATATATATATATATATATATATATATATATATATATATATATATATATATATATTATATATATATTATATATATATATATATATATATATATATATATATATATATATATAGATAGATAGATAGATAGATAGATAGATAGATAGATAGAGAGAGAGAGATTAATTGTTATGCACTGCCACTGTAAAAAGTTTTAAACTGTCAATGCATCACAATCATCCGTCTGTATTACTTTTTAAATAAATTAGTGATTGTGATTAACTTACAGTGTAAAAAATCTTTACACTATCAGTGTATATCAATTAATCTTATATATATATATATATATATATATATATATATATATATATATATATATATATATATATATATATATATATATATATATATATATATATATATATATATATATATATAATTCAGCTGTTAGAATTAATTCATTTTCAAAATCTTGTAGATAACGTTTGTTAGATGATATTTTAGTATTTTCATTAAAGTCTCACTTGTATTTAAGCAAGTGAATGATATGAATAAATAGTATCACTATTCCTTTTTGTAGTATGTGTACTGTAGTAAAGCAGTGTGTGTGTTTGCGGTAACCGTTTTAGAGTAGTGAAAGTTTGTTATTATTCTCTCTTCTCTCTCTTATTTTCAATATTCATCTTTATCACCTTGTGCACCAAAAATTGGTATCTAGAGCTTAGGTTCAGATCCATAGGGAAATACCACAGGAAACACGATTAAAACTGTGAGGCGTTGTGTGATTGATTTCTGTTTGGAGAATTCGTATTGAATTTCTGATCAGAATCATAAATCTTGATTTTACGGGATTGGGAAACACTGTGTTTAGGTGAGATCCGAGTGTATTGCACAAGGTTGAAGATTAACGAAAACGGTAATCTGAGTATCAAGCTTTTAGTGTTCGATGGTAAAAACTGAAATCGTTGGATGATTTAGATGCGTGTGTTATTTAGAGTTGAAGATGTTCTTGATCTCGTCAACGATAGTTACGCTACACTTCCAGAAAATGCAACGGATGTGCATAGAAATGTTTAGCGTGATTTGAGGAAGAAGGACCAGGAGGCGTTGTTCTATATGCATCAGTGTGTGAATGTGAACGTATTTGAGAAAATCGTTGATTTGACGACGATGAAAGCTGCGTGAGACACACTGGTATGGTGCTACGAAGGTGATACATCGGTGAAGAAACTCTCTTTGAAGAAAGTATCATTGAGAAGGTACTTAGATCTCTTACTCCTCAGTTTGATTACATCATTGTAGCAATTGAACATTCTAAGAATTTGAGCACCATGAGAATAAAAGAGTTGCAAAGCAGTCTAGAGGCGTGAGAGTTGCGTCTGACTGAAAGAACCTCTGAGAGAGAGGTATAGCAGGATCTGAAAGCTTTTTTTGTCAAGAAAGATCAGATGTAGTCTTGGTCAGAAGCCAAGAAAATACATGGTAGGTATCAGGAGTTAGAAGCCTCCAATTCTGATGAGAAGAAACATAAGAAGAGAAGGGAAAAGCTTGATAAGAGAATGGTTCAATGTTACTGTTGTAATAGGTTTGGCCACTTTGCTAAGGATTGTTGGTCAAATAAGGAAAGGAAGTCAGAAGAAGCAAACATAGCCATAGGAGATTCTGATGATGAACTTGTGTTATTAATGGCTTATGAATCTGATGATGATGAACCTATGCGATTGACGATTTCTGATTCTTAAGGAGACTTTGAATATGAGTCTGAGTCAAAAGATAAATCTAAATCTGAAGTCGAGTCTGATTCTTGAATATGAATCAGAATCAGAAGATGAGTCTGAATATGAAGGTTCTGAAGATGAGTCAAAATTTGAAGGTACTGAAGATGAGTCTGAATATAAAGGTTCTGAAGATGAGTCAAAATCTGAAGGTATTGAAGAAGAGTCAGAACCTGAGGGTTCTAAAGCTGAGTCAGAGTCAGAAGATGACTTTGAAGTTGAAGTTGACTCAAAAGATGACTCTGAAGCTGAAGGAGAAGTTACCTCAGAAGAAGATTCTACCTATGAAGGTGAGTCAGAATCAGAAAATAAGTCTGAAGGTGACTTTGATGATGAAGAAGACTCTAAAGGTGAGTCTAAATCTGAAGGTGAATCTGATTATGATCAAGATTCCAGCGATTATCCAAAATATGGAGGTAATCCAATCTCTAGAAATAGAGCTTCTGGAGGTGGAGCTTCTAAATGAAGAACTTCTGAAGATATTGATTCTGATTCAGAAGATGAGTCGGAGCTTGAAAATGATTCTGAGAGTGAGTCAGAATCATAAGGTGAGGTTGATTCTAAATAAGAATTTGATTCTGATTCTAATCCAGATTTTGATGGTAATTCAGATTTTGGTGATCCGATGGTGATCCAGATTCTGATGGTGATTCATATTCTGGTGGTAGTCCATATTCTAGAAATATTCCAGATTCTGAAGGTGGTCATGCTTCTGAAGTCGGTACTTCTAGAGTTACAACATTTGATATTGTTCCTGAATCAGAAGGTTCTGAACAAGTTCAGAGGCCACAAAGAATCAGAAATATTCCGAGAAGGGGAAGTTATTCAGTGTACTATGTTAGTTGGCTCTGAATGCGTAAATACAGAAGAAGCTCTCAAGCATAAAGTTTGGCCGAAGGCCATGAAAGAAGAACTTGAACTTCTAAAGAGATTTGAGTTGTAAAGTTGATGTCACACCTACTGATACAAATCAGAAATTGGATTCTGATTCTGATGGTGATGATATAAATGTGATAACGTTCAAGCAGTTGGTAGATTCTTTGAGGTATTTGTGTAATACCAAACTTGATATTTGCTATGCAGTTGGAATGGTGAGTAGATTTATGAGTAAATTGAAGTCGTCTCATTACCAAGCTGCTGTAATAATTCTGAGGTATATAAAGGGAACTTTGAAGTATGGAGTTTTGTTCCCTTCTGGTGCTGAAACTGATTCAAAACTTCTTAGTTACTCAGATTCTGATTGGTGTGGAGACAGAGTTGACAGAAGAAGTACTTCTTAATACTTGTTTAAGTTTCTGGGAAGTCATATTTCTTGGTGTTCCAAGAAGTAACTAGTTGTTGCTTTGTCAATCTGTGAAGCAGAATATATTACAGGTGTTGTGACTGCATGTCAAGTTGTGTGGCTTCTGAATTTACTGTAGGATTTGAAGATCAGAGTAAACAAGCCTCTAAAGCTGATGATTGATAACAAGTCTGCAATCAATCTGGCCAAGAACCTAGTGATGTATGGGAGAAGCAAGCATATCGAGACTAAGTATCACTTTCTGAGAAATCAGATTCATAATGGAGTGCTAGAAGTTGCGCACTGTAGCACCCAGAAGCAACTGACAGATGTTCTGACGAAGATGATCAAGACTGGTCAATTTCTCCGCTTAAGGGATGGAATTCGTGTTGTTAGTTTTGGTTAAGCTGGATATGAATTAAGGGATGATGTTAGAATTAATTCATTTTCAGAAACCCGTAGATACAATTTGTTATATGGTACTTTAGTATTTTCATTAAAGTCTCACTTATATTTAAGCAAGTGAGTGGTGTGAACAAATAGTATAATTATTTCTTTTTGCAGTTTATGTAGTGTAGCATAGCAGTGTGTGTTTTTGTTGTAACCGTTTTAGAGTAGTGAAAATTTATTATTACTCTCTCTTCTCTCTCTTATTTACATTGTTCATCTTTATCACATTGTGCATCAATCAACTCTTTTTTTAATAACATTCTTATCTTTATAATTATTGTTTTTACATCTCTTTTATCCCTTAATGATATACAATGGAAAACCATAAAAGTAAGCTAGTTTTAAGAATAATTATTGTTTTTATATCTCTTTTATCCCATAATAATATACAATGGAAAACCATAACAGTAAGCTAGTTTTAAGAATAATATATCTATGAAATGACATATATCTATATAAGAATAAATTTATTTATAACATATTAAAACATAATTGTTGGGTGTCATTTTGCCATTTCATCTTTATTCTATCTTTTATGTGTAATTTTGTCATCTCAATTATAATATGATTATAACATGATGTGTCACTATATTCTATCAATTCTTAAAATTCATGTAAATGACTAAACCTATCAACTCAATTATAAATCATATCTCCGACTCTCTTTTTTCTCCAATAAATAAATGGTGAGGCCAAGTTATAAATCACCTCATTCTTCTTCTTTGTTATGTCTATTCTGTATTCTACATGTACACATCTTACAATGACAATTGTATATCAGACATGACACTGGACATAATTTGACACTATTCAAATTTTCTTGTCAAGTCAAATATTTGTAAGATACAAGCCCATGTCTCGTAATATTTTGATTGTCTGACTTGTGATGCATGCTTTTTTATATACTTTATTGATTTTAGATAAATACTATTCTTACACTAAAAATATATATTACACCGTATTTTATTATTCACCAATATAGGAAATAAAAAAATATTTATAATAATAAAACAGTTTTAAAAAATATATATATATATATTCTTTTTTTTTTCTTTTTAGATTAAGGAGTACCTATATAAAATTATGGGATTTAATTGATATACACTGATAATGTAAAAAAATTTTACACCGTCAGTTAATCCTATCCATTGGATATTGAAATAAGTTTGACTTTTATTTTAAAAATCTATAAAGTAATGCAAATGGGTGATGGTGATGAATCGACAGTGTAAATCTTTTTACACTGACAGTGCATAGTAATTAATCTCAAAATTATGTGATCAACAAACTTCATAATTTCGTTAACCAAATTTTAGGTTTCATTAACCAACTTTATTTTACTACTAAAAAATATTTTTATATGTAAGCATTTATTAACTAACTTCATAACTTCATTAACTAACTTTTTACATTTCATTAACCAATTTTATTTTACTACTAAAATTTATTTGATATATGTGCGTTTATTAACCAACTTCATCACTTTATTGACCAACTTTTTACATTTTATTAACCAACTTTAATTTACTACTAAAAGTCATTATTCAAGCAATGTTCGCGGAGGCATTGTTCACTAACATTGTTCACATAAATAACATTGTTCATCTGATATTGTTCATGTCATTGTTTATGCATTGTTCATTACTCACGACATTGTTCACCGTATTTGTGAACAGTACATACTGTATAGGTGTAAGGGAGGATGTAAGCATACGATTACGGTTGATTTTAATGTGTTTTAGTTTTCTTCCGCAAATAAATTCTTTACCTATTAAATTTTCTCATAACTCCAATTTCATATAAAAAAAGAATTCAAAGAATTTTATTTATTGAAAAATTATTTATTTACTAATTAAATTACATACTATTATTTTATACATTTCACCCTAATCAGAATAAAATTTTAAACAAATAGATTATGTTTTACACTTTAACAAATATACATTTTTAATAAAAAAATTTAGATGACAAAATGATTTATTCATTACAAGTTTATTTATTTATTAAATTAATTAATTATTATTAATACTAACATAATTGACATTTAATTTAAATTTTTATCTCGATCTATTATATTTTACAATCATACTTTTTTTTAAGTATTATATATGTTATTCATAAGAAATTGTATTCAAACCTTCTTATTAATTAAAATTTTATTTATTTACTAATTAAACATTCTTATTTACTAATTAAATCACATATTATTATTTTATGCACTTCACCCTAATCTAAATAAAATTTTAAAAAATGGATTATATTTTACACTTTAACAAATATACATTTTTAATAAAAAAAATTAGATAACAAACTGATTTATTCATTATAAATTTATTTATTTACTAAACTAATTAATTATTATTAATGCTAAAACATTTAATTTAAATTGCTATCTCAATCTATTATGTTTTACAATCATACTTTTTTTAAAGTATTGCATATGCTATTCATATAGAAATTGTATTCAAACCTTTTTATTAATTAAAAATTTATTTACTTACTAATTACAACATTTTTTAAGAGACGCTTGAGTGTTGAATTTTTGTGGGATGACAATTACTAAATAGAAGAATAGTCTACACATTATTAGATCTTTTAAATTTAAAGTTTTTTTTAAATATATTTTTCGCAAAACAAATTCATATGCGAATCGGTTAGCAAATGTAGATTTCTTATCAATTATGAGACTTTGTGGGATTCTTTTGTCCATTGTGGTCATGATGTCTTCTTTAAAAACAAATTTGGTTTAGCCAATTTTTGCTCTTGTTGATTTTGTTTGGTCATTCAAGAACTATACAACTTATATTTATAAATAATTACGAGTTGATATGTTGTTGGTAGTAATAAAAGTTGTATGTTGTATGTAGTTTATGTTATGTTGATTATTTTGTTGTTGTTAATAAGAGTTGTTGATTGTATTTTGTATGTTGTTTAAGGTTTGTTGTTGATGAATATTGTTGTTAAGATTTGTTTAGAAGATGAGTTTATTATATCTTATGTGATTTGAGTATTTTTTCAACCCCTTACCTAATGTATAATTTTTTGGATTGCATTAGAAAATTATAATATGATATATAAAATTATATTAGAAAACAAGTTACACCGTTAAATGTTAGACAAAAATTCTTGAGCACATTATCTGCATTTTGCTCTTTAACAGTTATACCTTGCTTTAACGATTCTATTTCTTCAACCGTCCTTTTCTCCATCTCTAATTTTGTTTTCAAAATAAATAATATTTTACAAAATAAACTAGAGGTGAAGGAATGGGAGGTTGAAGAACTAGGAGCATTGAGACAAAATCTAACCCTTAAAAAGTAAAATGCGGATAATGGGATGAAGTATTCTTGTGTAGCATTGAACAGTGTAACTTGTTCTTTTAATATAGTTTAGTTTATCATATTATAATATTTTAAATCAGATTAAAAGGTTATATGCTTAGTGATCATTAGCGAAATAAGCATTTCACATAATTTATAATAAACTGTGTGTATATATCACAATAGTTATTTAACACAATCGTTGTTAAATGTTATGTGTTAAGAATATTCCAACGATTGTTTAAAATAACTATTTTCAAATAATTTTTAAAAAAAAATCTTCAACACATTGTCTGTTTTTCGCATATATATATATATATATATATATATATATATATATATATATATATATATATATATATATATATATATATATATATATATATATATATATATATATATATATATATATATATATATATATATATATATATATATATATATATATATATATATATATATATATATATATATATATATATATATATATATATATATAAGGATGCATGTTAAAATTCTTTATAAAAAAGAAAAATGAAAAGAAAAAAATTGGTTTAAGTTATTTTTGTTTGTTTCGATAGACAAAACCTCTTAAAGTTATTATTTAGTTGGAGCACTCACTCGCATACTAGAGGCGACGCCTTAAACTATACATGGTAAGGTAATGGCTCTTGATGGAAGCTTGATTACATTCCAATGAAATGACTAGCCACTTATGCACTTTGTTATGAGTTAGATTTTAGAGGAGAGAGAAGATAACCTGTTTAAAATATATAATACTATAAAATAAGTTTAAAAAGTAAATAATTGTGATTGATATGTGGTTGGCCATGAGTCAAAATTATTTGAAAAGTTTATATTATTCTAAATTTAAAATAGTTTATCTTCCTATATCAAAATTTAAGTGTGATTGAAATATTCTAATTTTTAAACTTTTCAAAATTTAAAATACTAAATTTATATATTACTCTCATTCAAAATCTTTTAAATAACAAATTGTAAATAAAATTTTAATATCTCAAAATCATGTTAATTGTAAACACTCTTGTACCCTAAGAAAAAATGTTATAGAATATGTATAAACATTACAATTGAACAAATAATTAATTATCATATATGGGTGTACCGAACGAACCATTAGAAAACTACTAATCGAAGTAAATCAAATCGAAACTGCAAAAAATCGTATTTGGTTCGAATGAGTTTGGGTCATCTTTTAACAAAACTGCATGGTTCGGTTCGATTTGCGGTTTTTATTTTGCAAACCGAATCAAACCGCCTTAGATTACACTCGAAATTTCACTTAACTCACATCCAACCCAAACCTAAACATATTATGTCTTAGACTTACGATTACAAACGATTTTATCTTCCTCATGCTCAGGGTTTTAGTTTCAACCTTCTCAAATCTTTCATAGCAGTATCACGTTTTCTTTTCTAAATACATCTTGCATCTTCTTGTCTAATATTTACTCTCTTATATTCTTTCTTTTTCACCCTCTCATTTTTATGCAATAGTTATCTCTCTTCCAATTTCATTTTTATCAAACCTCTTCTTGTCTAATCTCTCATCTCTTCTATTATTTCTTTTTCATCTTCATTAATCTCTTATCTCCTATCTTTTTTCATTATAATATTTTTGATATTGTTTTATGTTTCCATTTTTTTTAATCTGATTTTTACATATTAAATAAAAAGTTGTTGTTCAAATATGATGAGTTTTGTAGTTACTTGATAGTTTATGAGTGACTAAATATAAAATTATGTTGTCATATATATGTGTGTGTATGGCTCAATAATTTTTGTATTAAAAACCAAACCAAACTTTACTAGTTTGCTTCGGTTTGATTCAGTTTTATTTCTAAAAGTCAACCGAACCAAACCAAACCACAAATTTTTTCTCTTACAGTTCAGATGACTTTTTGCATCAAAATCGCTCAAACTGCACTGCGACACCCCTAGTGAATATATAGATTGGTCACTAGGTAAATCCAGATTGGATAAAGGTGATAACGCGAAAATACATCGTATATTTGCCTTGATTTACATTCAAAAATCGTACCACTTTCATTTATATTTCGATTATCCCGCAAGTGTTCGAGTTATTTTTGTAGGTATTTCAATTCCCATGTTTCAATGAGAAAAGTATAGAAAAGGAAGGAAAAGAAGAAGAAACAGAAGAGAAAACAGCAGAAAATACAAATCACGTGCACGTGACGACCGTCACAAACCCTATCACGACCGGGTGTCACGAACGTCGCAGGCCCATCACGACTGTCATAAGGCCAAAAGCAACGTAATGGAATTGTTCAACATAAGTGATCCACACGCCCATTTTTCTCGCTCCTCAGCCCACTTTCCCGTGAATTTCTCACTCAACCAAGTCACCCTTATTTCTCTCAACTACCAAGACCAAATGGAGAATATAAAAGGATGGAAGTTGGAAACCTACGGGGACGCTTAATTTTCCTCCCTGAAGCCAACTTTCAAGACCTTTCTCTGCATTTATTTTCCACAGCAATTCTGTTTTCTATTATTTTTCTTCAGCAACATTGTTTTCTTTTACCACAATTTGTTTACCGTTCCATTCAGAGTTTCCGTTTTCCCTTTCCCTTTCCGTTTTTCATTTAGCCAAAGTAGTAGTTTCCTACATTGGGGAACTACTGCAATTTATTTAATTTAGTTTAAGCAATTATTTCGAAGAAGCCGAATCCTACCGACCTGTGGAGGACTGCTCAAGTACTTCAAGATTCGGCATATTCGATTAATCCAATTTCCAGGTTTTTATTCAATTATTAATATTGTTGTATTATTATTATAATCATGTTTGCTTTATTGTTAATCTGTTTATGTTCGTTTGTGTTTGCGTTATTTAACATGTCCGGCTAAACTATCGGTATCGGCATGTAAACAATTTAAATAGACGAGATTTAATAATAATCGGTGTAAAACTTCTTTTCTCAAACAACCTTTCTGGCTGTGGTTTTTAATTTAAATTTAATTAACTTTGTCACGAGAGTGAGAAGTTATTTAATACGGTTTTGCCACGAGAGTGAGAAATTAACTAAGGTGAGAACCGACAATCGCGAGAGCGTGAGGGTCGAACTGGATAGTAAAAACTAGGAATTGATTTTAAAAACAGCGAGAGCACTTTAAAAGCAATTAGAACTTATTTATTTTCAAAAAGTATTTTTAACTTGAAATGGGACAGCGAGAGTGTACATTCTGACTTAGAAGTATAGTCCGAGTCAACAATCACGAGAGTGTGAGATAAAGCCTTTTAAATAAATATTTTATACTAAAAGATATTTAGTACTTAAAATATACATCGATGACTTATCGAATCCCTGACGATTAATGCGTTGCATACTGATATCCCTCTATTAATATTCTCTTAAAAACTTAACTTCCTTTAGATTTAATTTTGTTCAACCAAACCTCTAAAAATTATCTCCTTAGCTAAACATAGTAACATCAATAGCATTAGTTTGACCATCGGTCCCTAGGGGTTCAATATCTTTTAAAACTAAAACGACTGGACTGTGCACTTGCAGTCAAGTACCCGATAGACTATATTTTATATATAGTCACGAGACGTATCAAGTTTTTGGCGCCGTTGTCGGGGACCTGATTTAGTCAAATAGTGCGATTCTTTCATTGCGTAGTATACACTAAGGTAAAAACTAATCTCCTTTCCCTTATTTCCCGATTGTATGCCAATTACTCGCTCACAAGGCGAAAACTTAGCACCACCAATCGTAGAATTAGAGCGTTTCTTATATTTAAGACACCGAATACTAGAGTACCAACGAAGGTACGATATTCCCGATATCTTCTTTCCTACTACTGAACCAATTGAAAAACCAACCATGGCTACAGTGGAACCACAAAATCGTCCTCTTAAGTTCTATGCTACCCCGTCCCAACAAGAACCTCACAACAACATTGCTTCCCCTACTATCAATCGAAATAATTTCGAGTTAAAACCCTCATTATTATCATCCGTCCAACAACATCAATTTGCTGGAAGTCCCACGGACGACCCTAATGAACATTTGACCAAGTTTGTGCAGTAGTCAGACACTGTGAAGGCGAACGGTGTATCTCAAGATGCGATAATACTATGCCTTTTTCCCTTCTCTCTTAGCGACAGAGCTTGGGCTTGATTGCAATCCTTTCCATCCAACTCAGTTACTACATGGGAAGAACTGAATAACGTTTTCTTAGCCCGATATTTTCCGCCAAGCAAAACTGCTATGCTGAAAGCTCAAATCAACGGATTTTGACAAAAAGATGTAGAATCTCTCTACGATGCATGGGAGAGATACAAAGACATGATAAAGATATGTCCACGTCACGGTCTCAAAGACTGGGTGATCATTCACACATTTTACAATGGGCTTCTGTATAACACAAGATTGATAGTAGATGTTGTCGCGGGCGGTGCACTTATAGACAAGCCATACAACGAAGCCTATCAACTCATTGAAAACATGGCCCAAAACCATTGCCAATTGGGAGGTGAAAGAACTCCAGTAGAAAAGTCCCAAACAAAAAGTGGAATGTACGAAATCAGTAGCCTTGACCACGTCCATGCAAAGGTAGATGCCCTTGTTCAAAAGTTAGACAACTTGACCATACCACCCGCAGCCACCGTGGCTGCCCTGACTCCAAACTGTGAGTTATGTGGAACTCCTGGACACACTGCACCAGAATGTCAGATATTGGCAGGAGTACCCACTAATCTAGTAAATTACGCACAAGGAAATCCTTATTCGAATACCTACAACCCAGGTTGGAAAAATCATCCTAACTTTTTGTATAAGAATAACAACGCCCTATATGCACCTGGCCAAGCACCCGCTGTTCGGCCTGGATATCAAAAGCCAGCTAATAATGCTTCTAACATGCCTAGGAAGTCAATGATGGAAAGCTTCATAGCTACCCAAACTCAAACAAACAAAGACTTTTTGAACCAAAACATACATACTAGTAAGCAACTTAAACAATTAGCGAGCAAAGTAGATGCCTTAGCCACCCACAACAAAATGCTTGAAACACATATTTCACAAGTGGCTCAACAATAAGCATCTACTGCTGCTCCCGCTGGCACATTTCCTGGACAGCCACAACCTAATCCAAAAGGACATGCAAATGCCGTTATATTGAGAAGTGGAAAAGAACTAGACGGACCCGTAGATCCAAGACTCCAAAATCCTGCCATGTACCAAAAACCTGGAAAAACAACAACTGAAAAGGTAGGTGAACCGAAGGAGAAGGAAGATAATACCCAAGAGGCCGAAGAGAAAGAAAAACCTTATGTGCCTCCACCACCTTATAAACCACCCATTCCGTATCCTCAAAGACTCGTAAATTCTAAAACTGTAGGGCAATTTAGGAAATTTGTTGAACTTCTGAAGCAACTGAATATTATAATTCCCTTTACAGAAGCCATCACAGAAATGCCCTCATATGCCAAATTTCTTAAGGATATCCTATCCAATAAGAAAAAGATCGAGGATAACAAAACAATTACACTTACTGCTGAGTGTAGCGCAATAATCCAAAATAACATGCCTCCCAAACTAAAAGACCCGGGTAGTTTCTCCATACCCTGTGTCATTGGAAAGTTCGTCATAGACAAAGCTCTATACGACTTAGGAGCCAGCATTAGTGTAATGCCCTTAACCATCTGTAAAAGGCTTAACATGGGAGAACTAAGACCAACGAAGATGTCTGTCCAACTAGCTGACCGCTCAATTAAATATCCTGTTGGTATACTAGAGAATGTCCCAGTACGTGTAGGACAATTCTACATTCCTACAGACTTCATAATCATGGACATCAAAGAAGATGCCAGTACACCTATTATATTAGGAAGGCTATTCTTAGCTACCGCCGGAGCCATAATAGACGTGAAAAGAGGTAAGCTAACATTCGAAGTTGGAGAAGAAAAGGTTGAATTCATCTTGACACAATTCTTACAAGCGCCAGCTATAGACGATACATGTTATCTACTTAATGTCATATACTAGTGCGTAAGAGAGATGGAGATTGAAGAAACCACATATTCTGATATAATGAAAATCCAAATCCCTCCAATCTTTGAAGATGATAATTGGCGTGAACCATACCAAAATGACAGTCTAAGTGAATGCTTAACACTTACACCCGACCACATGCCATGCCCGAAGAAACCATACTTAGAATTAAAAACACTACCAAAGAACCTAAGATACGAATTCCTAGACATTGAACTCAAAAGACCAGTGATAGTCAACGCTGACTTAGGACAGATTGAAACTGAAAAGCTACTAGATATCTTAAGAAAATATCCAACTGCGTTAGGCTACAACATCGCTGACCTAAAAGAAATAAGTCCTTCTATCTGTATGCATCACATTATGCTAGAGGAATATTGTAAAACCTCTAGGGAACACCAGAGAAGGATCAACCCAATCTTAAGTACTGTAGACAAGGATGAAGTAAATAAGTTATTAGATGCAGGAATCATATACCCGATCTCCGATAGTCAATGGGTTAGCCTCGTTCATGTAGTACCCAAGAAAGGGGGTGTTACGGTTATTAAGAATGAAAAAGGCAAATCTATAGCACAAAGAGTTGTGACCGAAAGTAGAGTGTGCATCAATTATAGGAAACTAAACAAAGTCACTCGAAAGGATCATTTTCCTCTGCCTTTCATTGATCAAATGCTTGAACGATTGGCTAAGCATTCCCACTTCTGCTATCTAGACGGTTATTCAGGATTCTTTCAAATTCCTATCCATCCTGACGACCAAGAGAAAACAACCTTCACATGCCCTTATGGTACATTTGCTTATCGACGAATGTCATTTGGACTATACAACGCTCCCGCAACATTCCAAAGATGCATGATGTCAATCTTCGCTGACTTTATAAACGACATTATGGAAGTCTTTATGGATGATTTTTCTGTTTGTGGGCAGAGCTTCGAAGGATGTCTATCAAACCTTGAAATGGTACTTGAAAGATGCGTAAAGGTGAATCTCGTCTTGAACTGGGAGAAATGCCATTTCATGGTCCAACAAGGAATCGTGTTAGGACATGTAGTATCTGATAAAGGAATTGAAGTAGACAAAGCTAAGATCGAAATCATAGAGAATCTTCAACCTCCGAAAACCGTATGAGAAATACGAATCTTTTTAGGACACGCCGGTTTCTACCGACGCTTTATCAAAGATTTCTCAAAAATTACCAAACCACTGACTGGTTTATTAATGAAAGACACTGACTTTATCTTTGATGAGAAATGTCTAACAGCGTTTGAACAATTAAAAACATCTTTAATCACCGCACCTATCATGCAACCACCTGACTGGAGATTACCATTCGAAATCATGTGTGATGCGAGTGACTATGCCGTAGGCGCAGTGCTAGGACAAAGAAAGGATAAAAAACTTCATGCGATCTACTATGCAAGTAGAAAATTAGATCCTGCCCAAATGAACTACGCCACCACTGAAAAGGAACTTCTAGCCTTTGTGTTCGCTTTAGACAAATTCCGTTCCTACTTAGTAGGAGCGAAAATCATCATCTATACTGATCACGCTGCTATTAGATATTTGCTAAGTAAGAAGGATTCCAAACCAAGACTCTTAAGATGGATCCTACTCTTACAAGAATTTGACTTAGAAATAAAAGATAATAAGGGTACTGAGAACGTAGTAGCAGACCACTTATCACGAATCGAAGGGAATAAGCCTGAACAAATTCCAATCAATGATGATTTCCCTTACGAACGACTTATAGCCCAAATGGAAAGCGACATGTCTGAACTAACCTTAAATGATACCGAAATAGAAGAATCCATGGAAGAAATTCATGCGAATATAACTCTGCCATGGTATGCTGATTTTGTCAACTGCCTAGCTGTTGGAGTACTTCCACCGGACCTATCATACTAACAAAAGAAGAAATTCTTTCATGATCTAAAACAATACTACTGGGATGAACCTCTGCTTTTCAAAAGAGGTACCGATGGTATTTTCCGTTGATGTGTTCCTGAGGATGAAATGGACGATATAATCTCTCATTTCCATTCCGCTCCCTATGGTGGGCACACAAGCACTTCAAAAACTTATGCTAAGATCTTACAATCGGGCCTCTTTTGGCCTACTCTATGGAAATATGTCCATAATATGGTTATAAATTGTGACCGGTGCCAACGCACTAGTAACGTTTCAAGACGTGACGAAATGCCACAAACAGGCATCTTAGAAGTGGAAGTCTTTGATGTGTGGGGGATTGACTTCATGGGACCATTCCCGTATTCTTTTGGTAATAAGTACATACTCGTAGCTGTCGATTACGTTTCAAAATGGATCGAGGTTGTAGCTTCTCCGACAAATGACACACGAGTAGTGATTAAGTTGTTTAAGAACATAATCTTTCCTAGATTCGGTGTGCCAAAACTAGTCGTTAGTGACGGTGGCTCCCATTTCATATCAAATATATTTGGAAAACTTCTTTTGAAGTATGGAGTCTGACACCGTGTAGCAACACCTTATCACCCACAAACCAGTGGGCAAGTCGAAGTTTCAAATAAAGATATCAAACAAATTCTAGAAAAGACTATCGGAATATCTAGAAAAGACTGGTCATCTAAACTAAATGAAGCTCTGTGGGCCTATAGGGCAGCCTACAAGACCCCAATAGGGACCACACCCTTTAAATTAGCCTATGGTAAATCATGTCATCTCCCTGTGGAATTAGAACAAAAAGCTTATTGGGCAATTAAGACCCTAAATCTAAATTATACTTCCGCAGGCGAGAAGCAAATTTTAGACATTCACGAATTCGAAGAACTTCGACTAGACGCCTATGAGAATGCCAAGATATACAAAGAACGAAACAAAAAATGGCACAATAAAAGTATATCTAGGAAAGAGTTTAATGTTGGCGATGTAGTGCTACTATTTAATTCAAGACTTAAGCTTTTTCCGAAAAAACTTAAATCTAGGTGGTCAGGCCCTTTCGAAATTACAAACGTTTTTAAAAGCGGTGCGATAGAAATCAAAGGTAGAAATAGTGAACCGCTTATGGTAAATGGGCAGCGATTAAAACATCATCATAATATTGAAAATAAAGACTATTCAAATAGTCTAAGACTTATAGAGCTGTCCGCTCAACCCCAAAACTAATATATCGCAACGTTACTGTCGAACATACGACATTAAACAAAGTGCTTAGTGGGAGACAACCCGCCTCTTTTAATTTGTTATTTTTGTTTTTAAGCATTTCCCTTCTTTGACTATTACTTTTATTTTGCTCCATTTTCCTTGATTTCTGCAGTAATGTACTTGTTGTTTCTCGTTACTAACTTAGAAATATTGGATATTGATTAACAGGCGAATTTATAACTAGTTAGTAACTAACTTTCATCATGCAACCAGTAGATACAGTTTTCAGAGGCAGAGTTCAGAGAAGGCGTTATAATTATTTAGCTCAGAAGGATATGGCTTTATCCATATATTATGATGGACATACCATGGATAGGTTAGGTATCTGAGATAACATCTTGTTTATGTTTAACCAGCTAGGTTGGGAGAATGCTGCTATTAAGAGAAGGTTTGTCACATTCCGTGAGCTTACCCTAGAATTCCTTAGCTCCCTAGTTTACAACCCCGAGCCTGGTTACGGACTCAACAAAGGGTTGATTTCCTTTAGGCTGTTTAGTATGGATTTCACTTATAACCGTAGAGACCTTGCTGACCTCCTAGGATTTCCTAGTGGCCCATTTGTATTCACTACCCGCCAGGATGAATTAATTGATGACATCGACCTAGATTACTTTTAGGGTAGAGTAACTGGAGACTACCACCCTGACCCACACGAGATGCACTCCAAAATGATACACAACCCTAGTATCCGCTACTTCCATAAAATACTAGCCCACACCCTATTTGGAAAAGAAGCGAACAACACCTTAGTGTCAAGGGATGAACTTTTCATCTTACTCTGTGTCGACCAAGGTCGACATGTCAATGCTGTGACATTTATGATGGAAAGATTCGTTCACCTTGCAAAGAACAATCGTGCCCCAATCATAATAGGTGGCCTAGTAACCATGATAGCTGATGCCATTGGACTTAGACGCCCACTTAACGAGCATACACCTTTTGGACACATCCGACCCATGGATATTGACTTTTGCTTCGACTGAAGAATCATAGGAAACCTTGGGCCAGATAATTCTGACTACCTAATTAATAATGAAGTTGTCCAGCTATTTACCTTATCAAACCATGAGAGAACAAGTGTTCATAATTGAAATAATTGGCTATATGATTTAGATGAACACCACATTGCTCCACCATCACCTCCTGAGACACCACATATTTATGAGTATTTAGATGACCCTATCTCTGTTGATGAATCTGACCCTGAAACCCCTCCAAACTACTATAACCTGGATGAACCGGAAATTCCATCCTATGCCGAAAATCTAACCATAATCCTCACCCGCTTGGATGGTTTCCATACTGACATTACTAATGTGAAAGATGAAATTAAAAGCACGTGCATTGATGTCTTAGGCTTAATGGATGTCGTCGTCGAACAGTTTGATCACTTGAACCAGGCTGTAGTTGCGTTGGGACAACACCGTGGCTAATTACATCGACTGCCGGATTCTCCTAATCACATTAAAGCAATGAGGACACTGCTATGTTTTAGTGTGGGGAGGGAGCACTTTTATTGCTATTATTTCTTTTAATGCTTAATGTTACATTTAACTTTACTCTTTTAATTTAATTTAAATAACATTGTTATTTCTTTTTGCTTCTATAATAAATTTAATTTACCTCCGTCAGTTTATTTTTTACTGCTGTTAATTCCATACTGCTCTTATTTTATTTTATACTGCTGCTGCAATTACTTTATTCCTGTGTTTCTACTATCGTTACTATTGTTAAAAATTTTATATTTTTTGGCCTTTTTGCAAAAATTATGACCGTTGCATGTGACAAGTGTCACATGTAGTATTACGCCCGTCACAGAAGCGTGACGCCCGTCACACATGAAGTTTATGACCGTTACATATGACTGTTACATGTGACCGTTACGCAAGACCGTTACGCGTGACGACCGTAACAGCCCTGTGATGCTCGTCACAGATCCAGAAGGCGCGTTCTGTTTCCCTATAAAAACAGGCGCACTCCTCTTCTTCTTCCTCATCTAATCCTTCTGTTTTCCTTAACCATCTCACTCACACCACTTATTTCTCCATTAACCCTTCCATCACATCCTATTTTAAGCGAGAAACGAGTGAGTTCCCTATAACTCACGAAATCCATCTCTTCCACCAAAACCTATATTTGCAATTCGCACTCAATGGCCCGTCAAGAGAGAGCTGCTCCCGACCTTTTAAATATCGTATTCAGAGAGGCAGAAGCCGACGAACGACATAGAGATAACTACCTCAGGTTCTATCAACGTTTAGTCCAAGCTACGAGGTACATTGATAATGACTGTCTGACGGAGTTGGGGCTTTCAGAGGGTGTGGAATGGATGTTGAACACCTCTGGTTTGACACAACTCTGTACCAACCCGCAACCAACTTATGAGGCGCTGACCCTGGAATTCTTAAGTTCGTTCTCCTATATAACCCCTCTCGGTGCAACTCAGTTTCTCACCGGAGCCGCCATATTTAGAATGTTCGGTACCCAGTATTCCCTGACCAAACTCAATTAGCGTGAATACTTGGTTTCCGACATGGAGATGAAGTTCACTGCTGTATCCCTGACGGATGGTCGGAAATAGAATTTGGAGTGTGGCACAGCCTCACCAACGTGAACGTCATAAGCTGGGATACGCTCAACGCAACATACATCCACAACCCGGCTATAAGATATTTCCACCGAGTCTTAGGACACACAGTTTTCGGAAGAGTCAACAATCATAAGGTAAACTCTAAGGATCTCTTCTTTCTTCACTGTGTGTTCACTCCGGTGGCGTTCAATGCCACCCCGTTCTTGTTGGCCAACATACAGACTGCCTGCATGAGAGGCAACACAACATTCTGTTTTGGAGGAATCATCACCACCATAGGATTAGGCCTAAATCTGGGGGATAAGCTCGCCAACTTACCTGCCTTGTCGGTCGAGTTCCTCAACATCGACTATTATCGTTCCTCGCACCTCATCAAGGTCAGAGACGACGGGAAGTACCACCCTGTGGTTCGGAACAAGATAGTTCGATGCATCATTATGCCCAACAGGAACCGTACAGATCCGCAGAACATGGAGAATTGGATTTTTGATTTGAATGCTCCTAAGCCCAATGAAGAAGATCGTAATAATGGAGCTGATGAAATTGAAGAGGAACTTGACCGACGGATGCCACAGCCACCTCCTGAGTATGCTGCAGAAATATCTTCCCGAGGCCAATAGAGAAATGAGCGCCGACCCGCCACCATGGAAGACATCTATGTTGAGATGTTGCGACATAACCAGAGAATAGAAGAGCGCCAGACGGAAATGATGCAAACGATCCAGCAGATACAGAGAGATCAGCATGACTATACGAACTGGCATGACCAAGGGATGGCGGAACTTTCCGAAGAGACGAGTGCCTTGACACATCGCGTTGATGCCATCTAGGAGTACACTGAGCATGTGGGGTTGGATCCTACCCAACATGGTAGAAGTGAACGTGCACGAACAAGAGTTAGAGCACGCAGAGCCCAACGTCGTGGCGAAGAGTAGCGATCCTCCTGTGTTTTTTTCCCTTTTCATTCTTTATATTGTCGCATTGAGGACAGTGCTTTGTTTAAGTGTGGGAGGGAATCCTTGTCTTTCCTTTATTTATTTCTATTTTTAGCCATAACAAAAATTTTGTCTTTCGTTTATTTGTTCGTATCCAATCGTTCATTTATTTTTATCTAATTTTCCGTAACAAAATTTTAAGTTTTTATGTTAAATGCATACCCTACGAGTATATAGGTTGTCTTACATAGGTTCTGTTAGGAAGCTGAGAAAAATCTAACAAGATTGATACCGTCCTGACACCTTAGATCTCTCACTTTCACGAGATCAGTTTGAATACTCATTATACCGATACCTTAAGTCTTCGTTCTAGATTAACCCCTAGTAGTATATACTAGCAGTCAGCACTGTCTTAAACACAAACCATGTGAAGATCTGATGAATATAAGTGATTGATGCCTACGAATTAAGAAGATCCTTCATACTTTTGCTATCGAGAAATTGAAAATGCACCATACAAATGGTTGCAAGATATACAAAAGGAAGGAACAGAAAAAAACCCGTTTCCAGTTGGTTCAGAGGTACCTGGTACTGGACTCGGTAGGGCGAACTACGGTTCGATCCCCCACAACCTTCAAATGGGATATATAAAGGGTTACCACACTAGTGTACCAGACCCCGTGCTAAAAAAAGGATCAAAGCCATTAACCGGCTGCTTCACTAAGCGTGTGTAAAGGCAAAGGGCTTAATGTGATTACGCTAGAATGAAACCGGGTGAAATAGGAAGGAGAAGCATTAGGTTGAGCTATAATAGCATGATTCAAACTGGTTTATACAAAAGAGAGATCTATGTTAATGTTCATTGCTTGTGTCGTCACTGTATCTTTAGTGTTTTACTTGAGTATTTGTCATCTTAACGAAGTACCTAACAACCACGTATGAATTGGAAATGTGTTATATATTCGCGTTTAACTAATGTTTCAAATTTTATACTGATTATTTGCTTGAGGACAAGCAAAGATTCAAGTTTAGGGGAGTTTGATAACGCGAAAATACATCATATATTTGCCTTAATTTACATTCAAAAATCGTATCACTTTCATTTATATCTCGATTATTTCATAAGTGTTCGAGTTATTTTTGCAGGTATTTCAATTCCCATGTTTAAATGAGCAAAGTATAGAAAAGGAAGGAAAAGAAGAAGAAACAGAAGAGAAAACAACAAAAAAGCTGAAAATACAAATCTCGTGCATGTGACGACCGTCACAAACCCTGTCACGACCGTCACACCCTGGGTGTCACGAACGTCACATGCCCATCACGACCGTCACAAGGCCAAAAGCAACGTAATGATATTGTTCAACAGAAGTGATCAACACACCCATTTTTCTCGCTCCTCAGCCCACTTTCTTGTGAATTTCTCACTCAACCAAGTCACCCTTATTTCTCTCAACTACCAAGACCAAATGGAGAATATAAAAGGATGGAAGTTGGAAACCTACGGGGACGCTTAATTTTCCTCCCTGAAGCCAGCTTTCAAGACCTTTCTCTGCATTTATTTTCCACAGCAATTTTGTTTTCTATTATTTTTCTTCAGCAACATTGTTTTCTTTTACCGCAATTTGTTTACCGTTCCATTCAGAGTTTCTGTTTTCCCTTTCCCTTTCCGTTTTTTATTTAGCCAAAGTAGTAGTTTCCTACATTGGGGAACTATTGCAATTTATTTAATTTATTTTAAATAATTATTTCGAAGAAGCAGAATCCTACCGACCTGTGGAGGACTGCTCAAGTACTTCAAGATTCGGCATATTCGATTAATCCAATTTCCAGGTTTTTATTCAATTATTATTATTGCTGTATTATTATTATAATCATGTTTGCTTTATTGTTAATCTGTTTATGTTCGTCTGTGTTTGCGTTATTTAACATGTCTGGCTAAACTACCGGTATCGGTATGTAAATAATTTAATTAGACGAGATTTAATAATAATCGGTGTAAAATTTCTTTTCTTAAACAATCTTTCTGGCTGTATTTTTTAATTTAAATTTAATTAACTTTTTCACGAGAGTGAGAAGCTATTTAATACGGTTTTGCCACGAGAGTGGGAAATTAACTAAGGTGAGAACCGACAATCGCGAGAGCGTGAGGGTCGAACTGAATAGTAAAAACTAGGCATTGATTTTAAAAATAACGAGAGCATTTTAAAAGAAATTAGAACTTATTTATTTTCAAAAAATATTTTTAACTTCAAATGGGACAGCGAGAGCGTACATTCTGGCTTAGAAGTATAGTCTGAGTCAACAATCACGAGAGTGTGAGATAAAGTCTTTTAAATAAGTATTTTCTACTGAAAGATATTTGGTACTTAAAATATACACCGGTGACTTATCGAATCCCTGACGATTAATGTGTTGCATACTGATATCCCTCTATTAATATTCTCTTAAAAACTTAACTTCCTTTAGATTTAATTTTTGTTCAACCAAACCTCTAAAAATCATCTCCTTAGCTAAACATAGTAACATCGATAGCATTAGTTTGACCATCGGTCTCTGTGGGTTCGATATCTTTTAAAACTAAAACGACTGGACTGTGCACTTCCAGTCAAGTATCCGATAGATTATATTTTATATATAGTCACGAGACGTATCAAAAGGCAGTCACATAAATGACATTGGATCCTCACCTAAAACTTTAAGACACTAGTTTTATGGATTCTCTGACATATATATTATTCAACCTCTACTTTCTTAAATAATGTATGACTTCTCACTCACACTTGTATTATAATAATATTTTTCGTAAGTATGAGTCAATTTACTTGTATCGTCTTTAACACTCTTACCTTGTCAAGGACACTTCAAGAGTATTCGTCGCCTAACCCCCACCTTATCGGAAAGACTTTTGATACACAATTTATCCCTTAGTTGAACCATCAACTCTAATATCATTTATAGGTCATGAGGAGACATCCATATTAATTCAAGTGAAACCACACAAATGAAAGACACCTCATATTCAAAAAAAAAAAACTTTAAGGAATTAGATTTATGGATCGTTTCACTTATATATTTGATAGACATTATTTAAGTTAATTTAGAATTTATATTAGTAGTAATTATTTGTATAGTTATTTAGTTTAGCCCTTAATAGTATTTGAACATTTAAGTTTATTATCCATTAATGATATTATATAATGTAGTCTCGTTGAAGCATCAGAGAAATTAAATGAAGGTTATTTTATTTCCTAGTTTATCTTCTTTTTTAGGATAGGATTTTATAATATTTTTAAGTTTAATACTCCAGCTTCCTATTAATATTGCTTAACTCTATTTATTTTTTTAAGTAATGTGAAATTTCTAACTCAACTTTTTATATAAAATTAACTATTTCACATTTTTATATAAAAATAACGATGAAAAAAATAAAATTGGTCACTTAATTACGTCTCAAACAATTAGTGATTTACCTAAACAAAACTTTTTTTACTTTGTAATCTCTAATTTTATTGTCAATAATATGTTGTTGTACATGATTCAAAATAATTCAAAAATTTAAAGAAAAGAGATATTAACAAGGTAGCTAAACCTATAATTAAGAATTACACGATCTATCAACGATTTTTGTAAGTCCTAAATATCAATAGTTAATTACTTATAATTAAAGATTTTTCTTAATCACATTTATTTACAAAGTAATAAAGTTTGTAGAATAGTCCATCCATTTAATGGAACACTAAGTAAAACTTAAATGTGAGACACTATGTAATATAAGGGTGTCATTTTAAATTAATTTGTAATTAATTCTTACTCTCAAACGAGAAAATATTAATGTATATATAGTAATATGTGAGTATCATGTGAATAGATATGAGATATCAATTATTCACATATAATTTATATTATAAGTCATATTTATATTAGAATGGCCCACTATATAGTTGTGTAAGTGTGATAAACTATTCTCATGATTATATTGATATATTACACCCTTTGATCTTAAACCACTATGATCTCTATATGAGAAGTTTATCACTTTAGTATTATCATATGTTAAATAGTAACATGATAATTAATGAATCATGTGGAGAAACATGAGTTATCTAGACGAGATTTTTCCTTCCTTAATATGCGAGAGTAATATTGATGGGGTCATTGATTAAGCATGACTCTAAAATGTATGGTCATGCTAAAATAATTAGTCAACATGGAATATTGAACTTATTTATTATTAATAAGCATATTAAAAAATCAAGAAATATATAACTGGATTATACAGAGGTGACATGAACTATGTCATAAGTTCAATATCAATGTATAATTATACAGAAGATCATTATCATAATAATGTTATGTCATGAAATTCTCGTCACATAATAATGTGTTGTTATACATCAATCATTATTTATAACAACCTACATGGTCACACGCACAAGCATAAATAATTAAGATATTAAAAAATATTTATGATTCAATGTTGCATACTTAAAATGAAGTAGTGCTAGTTAGAGAAATATGTACTTTGCAACATGTAGTGTGTATAAGTGAGTCTATAAATAGAACTCTTACGATGATGTGATATTCACTGATTCACTAATTTACATACTCATCTAAAATAAATGATTTGTTAGATAAAATCCAAAAACAAATTAGTAATATTAATCTCACTCGACGACATTGTCAAACCCATGGTTCATAATGGAGTTCAACAGATTAGTAACTTAGAGGCCAAACCAGCCTATTTTAATAACAACTTAGTCGCTTCCATAATTCAAAGGAACCAATTTAAAGTAGATGATGTAGAAAAGTTATAGTTGATTGTTGCAATGGAAATACATTTGCAAGTCCAATCAAATCATGTACATCAAATACCTTTTATTCCTTGTAGTTTTCAATCTAGTACTTTTGCCATGGTTAAATCCAAGGAAAATCTAGTGGCGAATAATATGTTTAATATGACTAATATTTAGTTTGAAAAGGTGCATATGACAAGAAGATTATTGTAAGTAGTGGGATAAATTAATATAATAAAAGTTTCTCCTTTCAACTATGTTGTGTAGAAGAACATGTCCTACACTATAGGATAAACTATATCTTTTAACCCGAAAACATATCTACTAATTCAAACAACGAAGGGCTTAACCATGTCAAAGATATTTGGTTGTTGTGTCGATGAACAACCATAAATTACTAATCTATTTTGCTAATATAAGAAGCAAATGGTATCATAAACTCTAGTAAGTCACAATGTTGAGTTTAACCAATGGAACTAATAAGGTATTACTCTACTTGAGTCTCATTTTAAACAAGGAATTCAAAATCCTCAAGATATATGGTGCAATTAGTTGTAGCTGAGAAAAATAAAACTACTATAAAGAGTATATATCACCGCTATTGGAAGAAGGATTTCACCACAGATGATGGACTAAGATAACTAAGGGTGTAATAGTAAATGCGATATTTTCCACCACAGGTTAAGGTCTGCGGTGAAAAACTAGACAACTTGTTATATTTTACCATGATTAGAAATTCCAACCATGGTGAAATTTATCTAATCTACTTCTCATCACGGTTGGAACTTTTAACTGTGGTGAAATGTCAGTGAGTCCATTTTTCACCACGGTTGGAAGTTCGAACCCTATTTAAAAGTCAATCAGCCAAAACTTTTATTTTTGCCACGTGTTTTGACTTACTAGATTAAGAACTTCCATCACAATATAAAATATTGAATATTTCTAACACAACAAAAACAAAAACAACAAAAAAATCAATATAATCGTTAAACATTAAATCTCAACAACAACAACAAAAAACAAAATCAATAGAATCGTTAAACATTAAAAATCAATAACAATAACAATAATAAAAATTAAATTAATGGAATCATTAAACATTAAATCTCAATAACAACAACAAAAACAAAAACCAAATCAATAGAATTGTTAAACATTAAATCTCAACAACAAAAACAACAAAAACAACAACAACAAAATCAATAAAATCGTTAAACATTAAATCTAAACAACAACAACAACAAAAACTAAATCAATAGAATCGTTAAACATTAACTCTCAACAACAACAACAACAACAACAACAAAAACTAAATCAATAGAATCATTAAACATTAAATCTCAACACTAACAAAAAACTAAATCAATAGAATCGTTAAACATTAAATTTCAACAACAACAACAACAAAAATAACAACAATAACAACAATAACAATATCAACAACAAAAACAAAATCAATAAAATCGTTAAACATAAAATCTCAACAACAGCAATAAAAAATAAAATTGTTAACTCAAATCCATGTTTTTCTTTCCATGTTCAAGTTGGAGAAGAGATGTTGGAGTTCAGAAACTCATGAATGAAAGAAATTATGTTTTTGAGTTTTGTTTATTGAATAAATAATATTTTCGAGTTTGGTTTACTGAAGAAATAGAGTTTCTAGGTAGAAGATAAAGTTCGTCTAAATTCAATTAGGGAAAAAAGTGAATGAATGTGACGCATTATATATCTTGAAAAAACAAAATTGGGTAGCTTTTCACCACGGTTAAAATTCTCAACTGTGTACTGGATTCAATAAACTACACTTACTCCCTTTAATTTTGAGAGGAACATAGCTTATGTGGCATTCTTCTGTAAATATAAATTAAAATACATAAGTATGAACAATGCTCATTTTATTTCAACTAACATTTTACATAATTTAAATTATTTTTCTCACAATTAAGGAAAAATATCTTAATATATTTAATATACAATATCATGTTTATGAATGTTAATCAATATGAATTATAAAATTGGTGTGAATTAACATCTAGAAGAGAAATAAAATTAAAATAGTTAAGTGAAGTTAAGGTGGATCATATGTAACTTCTAATTTATATATAAATATGCAGTCATCCATGTTTTTATTATTTCTTAAACTAACTTTTCTATGCTTAGAACTGCTATTACTCTTTTGAGAGTTCCCCTTCTCTATAATGAAAGGATACAAGAGAAATAAAAATAAAATAGTAATGATAAAATTTCATTAAAAACAAATGAATTCAAATGAACCAAATTTTGATGTGATATATTTATTAAAATCAAGTGATCAATTAAGTGATCTAAACAAACAAACACATATCAACATACTTAAGAGACATTTAGTAACAACTCTACTTTTAAAAAAAAAATCTTTAAATTTTAACAAGTTTGTTGATTTATTATAAATGTATCATTAGGTTCTATAATTATATAAAGTGAGAAAATACTTTTTGCCTGCTACATGCAATAGAAGCAAAAAATGATTAACATTCTCAAGTTTGTGTATATTATGATCTTCTTACTTTTCCTATTTCTTGTTGTAACCGATGCTAGTAAGTCTTTTATGTCTTTATTTTCAAGTTTTTTTTATGTTATATATAATCTTTTAATACTTTTTTTATAATAGTATTTTATTATTATTTTACATGATAGCTGGTGGTAATTGTACTTCTTTGCTTGATTGTGTACATACTCAATGTTCATTATATGCAATGCCAATTTGCTTGGAGGATAAGTGTATGTGTGTTTAATTGGTAAGTTGGAGAATAATTCTTTTACTTCTAAGAGTTTTGTTTTATTTTCATGATATTCATATGATTTTTATTTTTTTACAATTTGACTTATACTTCCCTAACCAATTGATTTATTTGACAGGACAAGAAGAAACACTCAAGAGAAATACTTTATTCATCAATGGCAATTTATCATATATATTTTCCAATGCAAACAAAATAATATAATTTAAAATACAAATGTGATTAATATTGGGATATGGGTTCTTATGTGATTCTTGTTTTGATTTTTGTTATGTTTATTTTGGATGTGTTGGGGCTAGTGTTTTTTATTTTGTAGTTGTAGTTATATTTTTATACTTTTATATTTTGGTTGGTGGATGAATATTTATTTTAATTGGTAGATGAATATTTCTTACATAGAAAATATATATACCAAAACTTATCACACTATTCTATAATTATCACACTAACAAGGTTAAACAATTTGTTACCCATTTATAAAAAATAAAAGGACATTAAAAAACTCACTTTTAATAAGAGAAAGGAATTCAATCCACCAATAAATACTTTGCGTGTTAATCACTAATACTATATTTGACAATTATTCTCTATAGTTTTTTCTTATCAAATAATCTTTTATAAAATCTATGATAGTAATTTATTTCTTTAGAGTCACAAATCATAAATTTACCCGTACAATGTCTATCAATACAATTACAACACAAACAATGTATTCCTTTCTCGATTTAACTAAACTCTTGTATAAATGAGAATGTGATAAATTCTTTAACTCCTTTATAATATAATTTCAATTCTCTTTTTTTTTCATACTTACCATCGTACATTCAACTCCGATGATATTTTATTTTTCCTGTTCAACAACTTTGACATTTAACTTTAAAATTTATTATTTTACTTATTTTTTTAATAACTATTTGTATCATTTTATTTAGGCTAAATTAACTTGTGTTCCTCTTATTTTATCTAATTCGTGAAATTTGTCATCTATTACAAATTCATATAATTTTTCACCCTATTATATTTATAAACTTAAAATTAATGATGCATCTTTTTTTAAATGACATATCTCTTATAAAATACGACAAATCATCTTATAGTAATTCTGGTGAAACTATAATTACAAAATATATAAGTTATATGTTTTTAAAAATGCAACTGCCATCAATATTTAGTGTGAAAATGTGAGAACGGGATCATAAATATTTGTTGATCTTTAAAGATTAAAAAAAAGTAACACAATATTAAAAAAAATAGACTTGTTTTGGAGTGTAAAAATATGCGAGAGAATAAAACTGTTTGAATTTGAAATAGAGAGACTAGTTTCGTGAATGAAGTAAAATAGATGATCAAAATTGTAATTAAATCTTTTATTCATTTATTTAGTTTTGTGATAATTAATATAATATTTCCTAAAAACAAATTAAACTGGTGTTTTTAAATTAATTGTAAATAATTTAGCAATTTTACTAGAAAGGACATCGTCCCTCCTAAAGCATAATATGTTTTAGTGAGTGTCCTTTTTAGTTAAAGTGTTCAAGATATGGATATAAAATTTGACATCACTACAAGAAAATAGTTTTTTATTATTTGCAAGCAGCACATACTCGATATTTTCTCCTTGCTATCCCTATTGATGGTCTAGGCAAACATATATCTCTGGTAGAGTACCGTATCATCCTTAAATATCGGTTTATGATTCCATTATTTCCTGTTGATAAGGTTTTCTCTGTTTACCGTAAGGCATGCTTGGATACATTTAGGGAACACACCATTCATTGTAAAGAGCATCAAGGATTCAAATACCGACATGACTTTATTAGGAATATCTTATTTGATATATTTTGACATACCGAGGTATCAGTGAAGAAATAGGCACCTTCGAATTTCTTAACTGAACCACTACAAGGAAGATCGACACTTAGGCCAACAAATATTATGGTGTACGCGGGAATAGGGAAAACATACATGTGTAGACATAAATATGATTTCTCCATTGGTGGTAATGAGGACTAGAGATTTTCCTGTTAGACAGGAACCTCTAAAAGCTGCTTCAAGTAAAGTGGTCAAGCATGAGAAAGCGTGTTCCAACAATCAACATACTTTCATACCATTTTCTTTGACACTTTTGATTTTCTAGCGCCATAAGCAGTGAACCTGTTACAAAGACTGCAAAGACTCATGCATATCAATATTGTGTCTCTAAAGACAATGAATGTAATTTTTAAGAAGATTAGTTTTTTCTTCTAAAAAGGGATAGCAACGCAGCTTGTTGCAGCTTTGTCTCCTATTTTTATATTATGTATATGAAAACTCATACATCTCTTAAAATAATCTATTATTATTTCTAATATTTAACTAAATAAAATATTAACTTATTTGAGTGAATGTGGTAGCTCAACTAATATGTATTATGTATTAGTTAAATTAAATGTGTGTAAATGGCTAATCTAATGTTCAATTCATGACATAAGCCTTAGCCGATGCTAAACCATTAAACCATTTTATACCATGAAAATTTTCGTAAATTCCCCCAATAATTTGTTTCCCCGAATATTACTAATAAAAAAAGTTCGAATAAAAACAAAAAACCCTTTGTTCCACTCCTATACTAGAAATCATTATCTCTCAAACATTAAACCATTTGTCCATCTCTCTCACCTTGAAAACCTGAATCGCAAACCTCATTCATCTTTAATTGACTTATCGAAACTTTTTTTCATGGCAATTCATCTCTCTTACCATGGGAACTTGAATCACAAACCACTTTGTCTTCGAACGATTTCAAACTCTTTAGGTTTTAGAATGATTTTGACCTTACTCTGTACAATTACTTGGTTGTAGATAAGAGTTTGTTGAATATTATTGAAAAAAGAGTTTTCAATACCTCATTCCAATGTAATCTATTAAATTCTTTTTTTTTGTTTTGCATTTTGTGTTTGGTGTTTTTGAGTTTAGAGGTTATGCAATGATGTCGCAAGTGGTGATTAAAGTATTTGTTGAATTGTTGCTTTGTTTTTTTCTCTCATTGATTTAGTGAAGTTTTTGTCCATACACCCACATTCTGATGTGAACAAGTTTCTTCTTCTTCTCTGTTAGTGCCATTCTATTCAAGTATTTAGGATTTTTTTTACGGGATAAATTAATAATTTATGCGTTTCTAATTAACTATTTTTTTAGATAAATAAAAAATTCAAATGACCTTTTGTGCTTTAAACACACAATTAACTTATCTTTTTAAATTTTTTTCAAATGCAAATTAATAATATATAGAATGATTAAATCTCAATAGTTAGTAGGAATTCTATTTTAAATTTGTTACATTGATTCATTTATTATTTTTAGTGAATTATATTTTAAATTTGTTACACTGATTCATTTATTATTTTTATTAATGTGTATACAACCTTATATGATGGTCAACGGTCACCTAGGAACAGAGAGTAATACAAAAGATGAAAAATAAGTGGTGTTTAAATTTTGACATATGAGGGAATGGAAAAGTTCAGTTTGTGTAATACTCTGCATACTCAAAAAGTAAGAATAATTTAAATATAAAATAATCAAGTTTTCTTTTAGGAGTTTCAATTTTGCAAACATATTGATATAATATTTCTAAAAAATAAATATGAATAAATTAGTAAATATTCATTTAGCTGAGGTAAGAGAAGACATATAATCTTAGTTTCATTAAATAACATTACATTATCAAGTAAATTGGGTATTTATATTTTTAATGATGTTTGATTTCACTTACTTCTTTTTTTCCTCAACTAGATACATTATTTTTAACGTTATGATTTACAAATGAGAATTCAGTTATTCCCTTTTGTAGATTTTGTCCTATATCTATACCAATAGTATCCATGATTTCTTAATGAGCTTTAGGATTATTGGTTGACATAAGTTGTATAGTTAACATTTATTGTGATAGATTGTGACAATGAATTAAAGTTTATTTGTCAAGGTCTAGAATGATTTACTTCCTAAAATATGATTCTTGTTTGTCTCTTTGTATAACTATATAATGATAGTAAATTATTCTGAATATTCGATACATAGAAACATTTTTACAAAGTTTTTGTCATTTCATTATGGTATCAGAGCGAGATTCTAATTCAGATGGTGAAAGTGTGAAGAAGAATGATACCTCTAGCAATACAAAATCAACTTCTGTTGTCACAAACACATCACCATATCATCTTGGTCCCTCTAATAATCCAGGAACGCCGCTCGTAGCTACAATGCTCAAAGGTGAGAATCATCGCAATTTGGCGCGCTCCATGAGGACCGCATTACGGGCGAAAAGTAAATTAGGTTCCGGTGATGGATCAATCAAGAAACCTCCAAAAACCAATCCAGACTTTTACAATTGGGTGAAGGATGATTCAATGGTCATGACATGGATCATCAATGTTGTAGATCTAGTTTTGCATGGCAGCATCTCGCACGCATTGACTACGAGAGATATTTGGGAAGATCTGGATGCGCGTTTTTCTCAAGCAAATGCTCTTATGATCCATCAGTTATGGTGCATATTATGAATGATGGAGCATGAATCGCACATGACTGTGACAAAATATTATACCATATTTAAGAGTCTCCTTGTTGAACTAGGAGAGCTACAACCACTTTCAGAATGCACATGTGGTACATCTAAAGAAATTCTGCAGAGAGAAGGAGATCAACAAGTATATCTATTCCTCGGAAGTCTTAACAATGAGCGATTTAAACATGTTAAGGCAACAGTACTTAACATCGAACCTTTGCCTTCACTTTGACGCATTTTCAACCATGTTCTCAGAGAAGAACCTTGAATCATGGGGGAAAAGGGAAGGATTACTGCAACTAAAAGAGAATCCAGAGGATCTGTCTTTTATATATCTAACCAAAATGGACAAAGGAGAAAAGATTGTTCAAACTCAAAGTGCGATCATTGTGGAAAGACTGGCCATACTAAAGCAAGATGTTTTGAGATTATAGGGTACCCAGAGAATTGGCACACACGAAGGACACAACATCTCTCAAGAGATGATGGAGGACAAACTAGTGCTCATCATACACATGTGATTGAAGAAACAGTACGGGGGTGTGCATTCCATGGTTCTCGTGTGATGAAGCATGATTTTTGTGAATCCGGTAAAAATACATATTGTAAAGATGTAAAATAGATCTTGGATAATGGTGCATCACACCACATAACTCCTCTTTTATCCTTAATAAGGGGGGTAACCAAGATTGAGAAATCTTTATATGTCATTATTCCTACAGGGAACACATTGCTGGTAGAAATGATGGGGACCATTGATCTTAGCAAAGACATTACTTTACAAAATGTTTTACTTGTTCCTAAGTTTGATTGCAATTTAATTTTAATATGTCAATTGACTCGTGATTTAAATTTCTTTGTGACTTATCATCCTATTTATTGTATGATACAACACTTTGCCATGAAGAAGAAGATTGGCTTAGGTGATGTACATGGTGTGGTTTATGCGTTGAAGCAACAAGACCAATGGTCTGCTTTCACGGCACATCGTGAAGACAACACTGCTCTCTGGCACACACGCATGGGACATCCCTCTCCTCAAGTCATGCAACACATATCTCAGCTAGTGAATTTTAATTTCTATCCAAATAAACTTAGTTGTTGTGACATATGTCATAGATCAAAGCAATGTGGACTTCCCTTTCATATTAGTTATAGTAAAGTTGAGAATCCTTTTGATCTTATACATTGTGATTTGTGGGGAAGATATCATATTAGCTCTCATAGTGGAAGTCACTATTTTCTTACGATTGTTGATGATTATTCGCGTGGAACATGGGTTTCCCTGTTAAAAGAAAAAATAGAAGTTCTGAAATTTTTAACAAATTTTATCAACATGGTAAACACACAATTTAATGTAAAAATCAAGAGGTTGCGGAGTGACAATGGGATAGAATTTACCAACCATGTGTTTCAAGGAATCCTACGACAATAGGGAATCCTACATGAAACTTCATGTGTGGGTACACCCCAATAAAATGCAAGGGTAGAGAGAAAACATAGACATATAATCAATGTAGCACGAGCCTTGAGATTCCAAGCTAATTTACCCATCTCTTTTTGGGGGGAATGTGTCTTGACAGCAACATAGCTCATTAATAGAACCACTACCATGATTAATGATGGGTTGACCCCATATGATAAGATATTGGGAAAACCTTCATCATATTAGCACATTAAGACTTTTGGATGCTTATGTTATATTAAAAATTTGAACAAGCAGCAAGATAAATTTGATTCAAGAGCAGAAAAATGTGTATTTATGGTATATCCTAAAGGCCAAAAAGGTTGGACAGTGTACAACCTAAAGACACAAGAGATATATGTATCAAGAGATGTGGTGTTCTATGAAGACATTTTTTGTATGCACCGCAAGAAAAGGAAGCAGTAAAGAAAACCCTTCACCAACATTTGCTCTTGATTTTTGTTATGTTGAAGAAGATATTATGTCTAGCAATGATGGGCAGCAAGACCAAATCATAATTTCCAATCAAGCAAGAGAAGAACAATTCATTGAAATAAATTATGATGTGATCACTGAAGTAGAAGAACCTCGGAATAAGGGAGAGAGAGAAACCATGACAAACATAGACATGGGAGCTAAGGAACATACAATCACCCAAAAGACTTGAAGATTATTATTGCTACTCAGCCGAGAAAACCCACACATGTACATCGCCAAAGACGTTAACTTCTTTAGGTATAATTTATCCTATATCAAACTATGTAAATTATAATGAGTTTTAAAAAAATATCAAGTTTATCTTGCAGCGGTTGAAAGCATTGAAGAGCCTCAATCATATAAGCAAGCCATTCATAAACAAGAATGGAGAGAAGCCATGTCACAAGAGCTTAAAGCCTTGGAAGAAAATAAAACATGGGAAATGTCAAGGCTCCCTAAAGGAAAGAAGGAAACGGGTTGTAAATGGGTATACAAGCTTAAATACAAATCGACCAGTGAAGTTGAGAAATACAAAACTCGGCTCGCGGTGAAAGGATACACACAAGTTGAAGGGGATGACTTCAATAAACCATTGCACCAGTTGCCAAAATGACAATTGTGAGGTGTTTGCTTACTGTTGTAGTAACCAAAGGATGGATATTTCACCAAATGGATGTGAGTAATGCTTTCCTACATGGGGAATTAGATGAGTAAGTATATATAGAGGACCCACCAGGTTACAAGGTTTTCGATAAAGAGATGGTGTGTCGCCTAAGAAAGTCACTATATGGTCTTAGGGAAGCCTCACACAATTGGTACTCAAAATTGTCTCAAGCATTGGTAAAGTATGGCTTCCAGGAATGTGAAGTTAATCATAGCTTGTTTACATATTCACATGGTTCAATCTTCATAGTTGTATAAATTTATCTTGATGACCTTGTTGTGACTGGGAATGATGAAAATCATGTGAAAAATAAAAGCAATACCTCAGCAAGTGTTATTACATGAAGGACTTGGGAGAGTTAAGATATTTTCTTCGTTTAGATTTAGCTCGTGGCTCTTACGGATTATCCATTTGTTAAAGAAAGTATGCCTTGGACATTTGAAATGAATGTGGGATGCTAGATTGCAAGCCTTTATCTATTCCAGTTGAACCAAACCATAAATTAGCATTGGATTCAAGTCCTTTATATGAGAATCATTCAGAGTTATGCAGGTTGGTGGGATGACTCATTTATCTCACAATCATGAGACCGAAATTAACATATTTTGTTCATATTCTGAGTCAATTTATGCAGGAAACCTCATCAGGGGCACTGGGATGCAACCATGCATGTTTTGAGGTACTTCAAGTCTTCACTAGGACAAGGAATTATCATACCAAGAGATAATGACCTCATAGTAGTTGCATATTGTGATTCAAATTATGTGTCATGTCCACTAACTAGAAGATCAATATCAGGTTATGACCTGAATTTAGGAACAACTCCCATTTCATGGAAAACCAAGAAGCAAATTATTGTATCAAGGTCCTCGAGTGAAGTAGAGTATATAGTAATGGATCACGCCACAAGTGAAGTCATATGGTTGTGAAAATTACTTACACACGTATAAGTAAATTGTGATTCTCCTACAGTTCTACATTGCGACAATTGTGCTTTTATTCATTTAGCTTCGAATCCGGTTTTCTATGAAAGAACGAAACATGTTGAAGTAGATTGTCACTTCATTCGAGAATTCCTTATCAAGGGAATTATAGCTACTGTCCACATACCAACCAAGTCACAACAAGCATACATTTTAACAAAGTCTTTGGGAACAAAACAATTTCGAGAACTATCAGACAAGTTGGGATCTCATCATCCTCAATCTCTAACTTGAGGGGGAGTAATGAGTTATAGTATTATTGGTTGGCATAAGATGTATGGTTAGCATTCATTGTGACTGATTGTGACAATGAAATAGAGTTTATTTGTCAAGGTCTAGAATGATTTACTTCCTAAAATAGAATCCTTATTTGTCTTTTTGCATAACTATATAATGATTGTAAATTCTATAGAATATTCAAAACACACTCATATATATATATATATATATATATATATATATATATATATATATATATATATATATATATATATTAGTTTTTAATATGAATTTTGGTGGGGTGTTATACATATATGAACACTACCAAGTGATCATTGATATGTTTTCATTGTATTAGCAAGGTCTTACAATTTATTATGGGAGATTTAAACACTGTGTGATATGATTGAGCTTGTGTTGCAATAGATTATTCTTGTATTTTCAGTATTTTAGTATGTTGCATACGTGGCATTATTGTTTGTGTATATAAACTAGTGTAGCTGTCAATAGCTGTAAGTGCAGTCTGTGTACAGTAGTGTGTGTGCAACCATTTTGTTGTAACCGTTTTAGTAGAGTACAGTGAAAGTTTATTAATCTCTCTTCTCTCTCTTCCTTCATCTTCATATTTCTCTCCTTATGCACAACCAATTGGTATCTAGATCTCCAGTTAAGATCCACAAGGAAAAACAGGGAAACACGAGTGAACGGTGAGACGTTGTATGATTGATTTCGTTTCTTGAATTCGTGTTGAATTTATAAATCGGAACCATAACAGAATCACATTTCTTGATTCTTTGGGATTGGCAAACACTAGTGTTTTGTGAGATCTGAGTGATTTGCACAAAGTTGAAGATGAACGGAAATGGTAATCTGAGTACTAAGATTCCAGTGTTCGATGACAAGAACTGGAATCGGTGGATGATTCATATGCGTGTGTTGTTTGGCGTTCAAGATGTTCTTGATCTCGTCAATGACGGTTATGTTCCGTTTGCACTCCCAGAAAGTATAACGGATGCATAGAGAAATACTCAACGTGATTTGAGGAAGAAGAATCATAAGGCGTTGGTTTACATCCATCAGTACATGGATGTGAACGTGTTTGAGAAAATCGTTGATTCGACGACGGCGAAGGCCGCGTGGGACACACGGGTACGGTGCTACGGCGGTGATGCATCAGTGAAGAAGGTAAAGTTTTAGTCTCTACGTAAGCAGTATGAGAATCTCAACAGGAAGAACAATGAGAAGGTACCTGACTACATCTCAAGAGTGATTCTGATCATAAATGAGATGAAGTCATATAGAGAAACTCTCTCTGAAAAAAGTATAATTGAGAAGGTAATTAGGTTTCTTACTCCTCAGTTTGATCACATTGTGGTAGCAATTGAAAATTCTAAGGATCTTAGCACCATGAGAATTGAAGAGCTGCAAAGAAGTCTAGAGACACAAGAGTTGTGTATGAATGAGAGAAACTCTGAAATAGAGATAGAGCAGCAGGCTCTAAAAGCAGCTTCTGGTAAGAAATATCAGAAGCAGCGATGGTCAGAAGATAAGAAGAGATCTTATGATGTTCAGAAGTCAGAAACCTCAACTTCTGGAAGGAAGAAGAGTGCTCATAAGGAGAAGGAGAAGTATGATAAGAGAAAGATCCAATGCTACTATTGTAAGAAGTTTGGCCACTTCGCTGCTGATTGCTGGTCAAACAAGGAAAGGAAGTCATAAGAATAAAACATATCCATAAGAGATTCTAATGATGAATCTGTGCTATTGATGGATTCTGAATCTGATGATGCATTTTTGGCAGACTGATGGTATATGGATATTGACTGCTCAAATCATCTTACTGGAATAGGAAATGACTGATTAACTTTGACTCTAGTAAGAGGACAAAGATCAGGTGTGTTGATGATAAATACCTTAATTCTGAAGGTATGGGAAATGTCAGAGTAGTTCCGAATAATGGTAAAAACAACATTGTTTCAGAATGTGTGGTATGTTCCTGGCATGAAAATCAATCTGATGAGTGTAGGTCAATTAATTGAGAAAGGCTTTTCAGTTACTGTGAAGGAAAATCTTTTGAAGTTGTATGACTGTAATTAGAAGATGATTATGAAGTCAGAACAGAGGAGGAATAGAACATTCAAAGTGAATGTTAAAACTAAAGAATCTGAATGCCTTAGTGCGACAAGTGTTGTGAAGGAAAATGAGTTATGGCACAAAAGATTTGGTCATCCGAACTTCAGAAGCTTATGACATCTGAATTCAAAGAAGTTGGTATATGGAATTCCTGCAATTAAGAAGCAAGAGAAGTCATGCAATGTATGTATGAGAGGGAAGCAACCAAGACTGTCATTTGCATCTAAAATGCCTCCAAGAGCAAAGCATGTTATGGGTGTGGTGCATTCTGATGTGTGTGGACCATTTCCAGTACCTTCACTTGGAGAGAATAAATACTTTGTGTCATTTGTTGATGAGTTCACAAGGATGACGTGGGTATCCCTTATAAAGTTCAAACATGAGGTGTTTGCTGAATTTAAGAAATTCAGAGTGAAAGATGAAAATCAGAGTGGTCAGAAGCCGAAAGTTCTCAGAACTGATGGTGGAGGTGAGTATAACTTTACACAGTTCAAAAAAATTTGTGAGGAGAATGGAATTGAACACAAGGTGACTGCTCCATACACTCATCAATACAATGGTCTTGCTGAAAGAAGAAATCAAACTTTTCTTGATATGACAAGGAGCATGTTGAAGGAGAAGAAGCTACCTTGCACCTTGTGGGGAGAAGTTGTTGCCGTTGCAGCATATGTGCTTAACAGGTGTCTAACCAAGAAGCTGAAGAAAATTGTTCCTTTAGAAAAGTGGACTGGAGATAAGCAAAGTGTGAGCCATCTGAAGGTGTTTGGTTATGTTTGTTACAAAATTTTCCAGATGCTAAGAGAAGGAAGTTGGATGACAGAAGCAGAGTCGTGTTGCTTGTAGGGTACCATAGTACATGTGCTTATAAGCTCTATTGTCCTGTCACTGACAAGGTTGAATTCAATAGAGATGTCATTGTGAAAGAATCAGAAGTGTGGGATTGGAGTAAATCTCAATCCAAATATGGTGTAGAGTTAACACCTGAGTTAACTTCTGAAGAGATTTCAAACTCTGAAGGAGAATCTGCCTCTGAAGGTGAGTCAAAATCAGAAGATGATTTTGAAAGTGATTCTGAAGGTGAGTCTGACTCTGAAGGTGAATCTGATTTTGATCTAGATTTTGATGGTGATTCAGACTCTGGTAGAGATTCAGACTTTGGGAATATTCCAGACTCTAAAGGTGGTCATGCCTCTTAATGTGGTACTTCTGGGGCTCTAGCATCTGATACTATTTCAGCATCTGAAGATAATTCTGAACAAGTTCAGAGGCGACAAAGAATCATAAACATCCGAAGGAGGTTCGTTGAGTTTGACATGTTGCAATATACTAAAGTAGACTCTGAACGAGAACTCATTTAGTATGTCATGTTAGTAGACTCTGAACCAAAGAAGAAAGTGTGGATGAAGGTCATGAAAGAAGAACTTGAGGCTATATAGAGAAAAAAGAGTTAGGAGTTGACTGAGCTTCCAAAGGACAAGAAAGACATCAGTGTTAGATGGATTTTCGAGGAGAAATTGAAGCCAGATGGATCAATTGGAAAAAACAAAGCAAGGTCATTAGCAAGAGGATTTCTACAAAAACCTGGGTTAGATTTATTTTAAGTGTTTGCCCCTGTAGTGAGACATGAGACAATCAAATTGGTGATTATGATAGCTGCTAATAGGATTTGGCCTCTGGTGCATTTGGATGTGAAATATGCATTTATGAACGGTCCATTGCAAGAAGAGCTATACGTGTCACAACCTCCTGGATTTGAGAAAAATAATCAGGAAATGATGGTGTACAAGTAGCATAAAGCCTTGTATGGACTGAAACAAGCTCCTCGAGTTTGGAACCTGAAGATTGATTCATTTTTTAAGCTCCAAGGATTTAGAAAGTGTGAGATGGAGTATGGCGTTTATGTTCAACATATTTCTGAAGGCAATATGATTCGGGTGTGTCTATATGTTGATGACATATTGCTAATAGGGAGTTATGAACATGAGATAGCTAAGTTCAAGAAGGTGTTGATGAATGACACATTTCCTAGGGTTGGAGTTTATGTACTTTGAAAAGGGTATCACTTTGCATCAGCTGAAATATGAACTTGAG
The DNA here is from genome assembly GCF_024323335.1 of Lathyrus oleraceus. Classification (NCBI taxonomy): domain Eukaryota; kingdom Viridiplantae; phylum Streptophyta; class Magnoliopsida; order Fabales; family Fabaceae; genus Lathyrus; species Lathyrus oleraceus. The sequence continues at coordinate 532,770,948 of NC_066581.1, read as the reverse complement.
CTTCTGAAGAGATTCGAGTTGCTGAATTGTAAGGCTGCTGTCACACATGCATAAACAAATCACAAATTGGATTATGATCCTGAAGGTGATGATGTAGATGCTACAAATTTCAAGCAGTTAGTTGGATCTCTGACATATTTATGTAATACCATACCTGACATTAGCTATGTAGTTAGAATGGCTAGTAGGTTCATGAGTAAACCGAAGTGGTCTCATTACCAAGCTACTATCAGGATTCTGAGCTATATTAAGGGGACTATGAAGTATCGAGTTCTGTTCCCTTCTGGTAAAAGGTAATTTAGAGTTGATGTGTTACTCTGACTCTGATCGGTGCGGAGACAGATTTAACAGAAGAGGGACTTTTGGATATTTGTTTTAGTATTTAGGAGGCCCTATTTCTTGGTGTTCCAAGAAGCAACCAGTTGTTTCTTTGTCAACCTGTGAAACTGAATATACTGCAGGTGTTATGGTTGTATGTCAAGCTGTGTGGTTTCTGAATTTACTGCAGAATTTGAAGATCAAGGTAAACAAGCCTCTAAAGCTGATGATTGATAACAAGTCTACAATCAATCTTGCCAAGAACCCAATGCTCAATGGTAGAAGCAAGCATATTGAGACTAAGTAATATTTAATGAGAATTCAGGCTCAAAATGGAGTGCTAGAAGTTATGCACTTTAGCACCTAAAAGCAGCTGGCAGATGTTCTAATGAAAGCGATCAAGACTGATCAATTTCTAATGAAAGGGATGGAATTGGGGTTATTAGTTTTGATTAGTTAAATCCTGAATTAAGGGATGTTGTTGAAGGGTAATTAAATATTTTAGTATGTTACCTACATGGCATTATTGTTTGTGTATATAAACTAGTGTAGTTGTCAATAGTTGTAAGCGTAGTCTGTGTACAGCAGTGTGTGTGCAACCATTTTGCTGAAACTGTTTTAGCATAGTAGTGGAAGTTTCTTATTCTCTCTTATCTCTCTTCCTTCATCTTAATCTTCTTCACCTTGGACACAGACATCTTGGTCACTTAAAAGAAGTATATGTTTTGTGTAAAGCAAAATTATTAAATAGAGAATTGAGGTTAAGAGTAGTAAGAGAATGACTTTGTGTAGGCATAAACCAAAGAGAGTGTTAATATTCTTGTTTTGTTTTCACGACTTCTATATGTTTAAATCTCTACATGCATACTTTTGAATTATATAATAATCATTATTCATTTGGTTAAATTCAAATGTACATAATAAGATATTTAGTATGATATTTAACATTAATTAATAGATCATTGTTTTGTGTATATATGTTTCATGTCAACTTAATTTCATGTAATGTATCTTAATTCTTGGTGTTGCGTACATATATCTAAGAATTAAGAGAATGAAGCAATATATCATATTAGTTTTTGCAAAGACAACTACTTATCAAGATTAGTCATCCCTCGTATTGACCATTCTTTTACTTTGTTGTTGTAGAATCTCAATAGTGTGTGATTCTAAAACACTCATGTTGAGACCATATAAATCCTTATGAAGCTTGCATACAAGATACCTATCCTTCTTTTCAAACCTAATAGGTTTAGTCATGTAAATATCCTCTTACAAAGATTCATTGAGAAACGTGTTATTGATATCAATTTGTTGCAACCCCCGCTTGTTTGTGAGAGCCAAAGTTAAAATGACACGAATGGTCGTTGGTTTGACAACTGGTGAAAGTTTTTTGTTGAAGTCAAATTGAAACTTCTAATGATATCCCTAGGAAACTAGTATTGCTTTGTATTTGTTAACAGTGCCATCGAGAATTGTTTTCAACCTTGAATATACACATACATCCCCCGTGTTTTCTATGAGGTGGAAGAGAAGTTAATGACTAGTTGGTTAGCTATGAGTGCATCATACTCAAGTTGTGTCGCTTGAAACCAAGCTGGTTTGGACAAAGCTTGTTTGCTGTTTGACCACAAACACATCCATGATGCTCCTCGGTTCCAATCGCTTATACCAAGATGTCACGATGATCTTGTGAAGCGAAGAGAGTCGGATTTGGTTTGTTCAACCAGACCATCCTACAACACATATGAAATTTCATCTTTACTAAATTGATTTAACCAAAATAAATATTGTTGAAAAAAGTATTTACTTACAATCTTTTGAACCACTTCGCGTGTAGCATCTGATATAAACTCGCCAACTTTTCTTTGATGCGCTCTCTTCCATTTATCGTGACGTGAATGTGGAGATGAAGTGTGATCAAGGCTTATCGAAGCCCCCAGCTCTAGTTCCCTTTGTTTTCTTTTTTCTTCAATCATCTTTTTTTCATGTTTTTTATATCCTCCACGAGACAATCTATGTAGATAGATACTTCTACCTCGATTTTCCTTTCCTTTTTGGCTATTTGCCAAGAATTCAGGAGTGGTCCGAGTCTTTACAAATTTCTCCCAAATATCTTGATCAATAAATGAATACATCAAGTATGAAGGCTTATATTAAGGGTCATTTTCATCTTTTGGATAAGCAATATAATCACATGTGAGTTGTATCTTAAAGCCCCTCCAATACTCACCACAATATGTAAGTAATTTCTTTTTCTCAATATTATCCTCTGGACTAACAATATTTTAAGTGACACTAAAAATATGGTTGGACAGCCAATGCTATTGTAGGGCTTAGCGTCTATCGCATGCAACGCTAGCATATGACATGTGTTCCCATATCGTCGACTAGACTAAACAACTATATTTTACACGTCATTCAGTAGCGTCGGATGTAGGCAACGCTAACATATTACATGTGTAGCGACGGCCTATATAATCGGCATTGTGTGACACATGCTTACATATGGTTAGCATAATCTCAATGCATATTCCATTGTCTGATGTACAATCATATACATTGGCTTACATACAATTCCAAGTATGCAGTATAATCTCGATCCGCTATTCTATCACTATAACATTAATACTTGTACGAAGGAAAACAAAGGCAATATATTTTCACTGTTAATCACAGTATACATAAATATTAAATATTCTCATTAAATCTACTCATATTTTGAGGAAAAACATTAGATATGTATTTTAAGGATAAACATTACCATCACCATAGAAAAGTTTATTTTAACATGTATTTCAAGGTGTTAACAACTCCTACAAATTCACTGAATGAATAACAGATAATATAATAGGTATTAGAATTCAATATGTTTTAATATAAAATCATAAATAACCTAAAGGCTTGGCATGGATAGCAACCAAGAGAAGATTGGAAAATAAAATATTGAAAACTGAAGTATTAAGAAACAACCAAATATTCTACGTAAGCAAATTATATATGCAATAATGTACTACATACCACAAATGTGAGTTTGGAATTTCAACCAAAATATTTTAATTTTTAATTTTAATTTTTTTTAATTATGATTAGATTTTATTTAATAAATAAATAATTAATTAGTTTTCCACAAATTCCATTTTAATTTATTTTTTAATTTTATAAATTATTTTAGTTTTAAGCTAATTTAGTTTTAAGCTATTTTATTATTTTATTTAGTTTTTATTTTATTTTTTTATATTTTATTAATTTAGTTGTGGTTTTATGTTATTAAAATATAATTTTGATATTATTTTATATAAACAAAAATTATTCTATTATATTTTATTTAGTTTTAGTTATTACTTATATATTAACTTATTTTAGTTTTAATTTTATTTAGTGTTAAGTTATTTTATTTTGACTTATTTTATTGATTAATTTGTAGTTTTATTTTATAAATTTATAATTTTGATTTTATTTTATAAAAGTCAAAATTATTTTATTTTACTTAATTTTATTTAGTTTTATTTATTACTTTATATTATTTTATTTGTTTTTTATTTATAATTTATAATTTATATATTAATTAAAATAATGAAAAAACATGCTTGGGAAAATGAATACTTTTCACACCAACTTGAGCGTAAGCCCAAGCCGGTGCTACTATTAAAATCATTTTATTTACTTAAAACAATTAAAATAAAGGAGGTAAACGAAATATGGATAGGGAAATAAAAATTTGTCGCACTAAAGTTAGCGTCAGCCAGGTCAGTCTGTATTTAAATAAATAAAATAAATAAATAATTAAAAAAAAAGGCAATGTTGTGGGGTGAAATGAAAAACTTTATGCTCCAATGATAGCGTCAGTCATAACCGACACGAATTTTGAAATAAAATAAATAAATGAACTTTTATATATATATATATATATATATATATATATATATATATATATATATATATATATAGTCCGCCTCAAAATGCCGCTAATATTTCAATATTGAATTACTAGATAAAACAAGAATTAAATGTTGTGTCGGCTAACTCCAACGCTAATAATATAATTAATAAAAAATAAAACAAATGATTTATTCTATTAGCATCGACTTTAGAGGCATATTTTAAACGCTATTAGCGTTGGTGTCAAGGTCGACGCTAAATGTTAGAAGCTAAATCATGTTTGTTGTAGTACGTCGTCAATTTTGTGCCAACTATCTATCAAAATATCTTGTAACGCAATGTAACCCATAAAATCGTCAGCATGTTCTTCATAAGCCTTGTCGGTTCTTATATCAATTGTAATCGGGTATCGAATACCACTTTCGTGGGTTTTTTCACCTTGGTATACATCATAGCACCTCTAATTTTTATTTTATGTTTTGTATTAACAGATGTTGCAGTTGATGTTGTACGAGGGGTGCTTATCAAATCGGACATGACTATCTAAATAAACCTCAAAATAATCAAGAGAAACTATTTTAGTGAATCAAATAACATATAGAAACATACTAACTAACGTTTCATTGTAAAAGTAAAATAATGATCAAGAGAAACTATTTCAGTGAATCAAACAACACGTAGAAACATTTTAACTAACATTTCAGTGAACAATAAAATGAACATGTGTACCTCAAACGAGTTTTGGTTGGAATAGAGATGATATTCGAGTTTTGAAGAATATTTGTTGGAAGAGTTTTGATGAGAGTGACGATGACAATCGCCAAGGTTTTTTTTATGAAATGTGAGTGACGAAATGATGTTTAATCTTTGATAGCATCCTGAAGTATTTCATGCAAAATATGTGACATGTAGGTTTTATATAAAAACCGATGTGAAAGTATTAATTAAAAATAGAAAATATAAAAAACATAATAGCGTCATATTATGGGAACTCATTTAAAATATATATCATGTCGGTTTTTGATGAAAACCGAGGGATTTGAATAAATAAAATAAAAAGTTAAAATGGGCTTTTGAAATAGTAATTTGAAATTGTTAATGTAAAATATGTTACCTCTCAGTTGGACCATGTAACTGAGGTAAATACTAATAAAAATGAAGAAAAAAATTAACAAAGAAAAAAAGTGAAGCTAGAAAGGCATCAAGTGAGAAATGGTAATTAAACCATTAAAAAAACATAAAATGTAGTAACTGGGATTTGAAGTGAGCTTCCTTATAGCTACATTCCCTCAGTTTTCTTAAAAACCGAGGGAACATGTTGTTTATTTATTTTTAAATAAAACATGACGCTCCCAAGACCTATACCCTCAATTTTTTATTGTTCAAAGTGTAAGCTTCGTCATAAAAAGCGTTATTTATAGTAGTGATTATATTGACCAGTTTTTATTCAATTCCTTTTCAATCTCGTTCTTTGTATCTTGTTTGCTTAATTTGAGTTTCATACAATATAGTTGATTAATGCATGTTTCTTAATCTAATCACATGTTAACAACTTATTTGTTAATTTAACTGTCATACTTAATACAAAAATAGGAATATAATTCGCATAGTCTTGATAACGCTTGTTTAATCAATATTATAATCAAATAGGAATTATAATTCACTTAGGGAATTGGCAATACAATAACCTGTGATAAGTTGGAAATTACCGAACTAGTAGATTAATCTGTTAATCATAATTATAACTACTATTTTTACTTTCAATTGTTCAATAAACTAAACCCCTTCGTTTCTTTATTTCGGTTAAATGAACTCAGAGTCATTGTGATACGACTCGAGTGTCGCTTCTTTACACTACCCCATTTATAACTCGTTTGTGACCCGTGTGCGACATCTGATTATTGCTCATTGAACTGGAGGATAAGAGGTGGAGAGGAACTATGGATAAATGGAAATAAAGACACTGAGGAGTTGGATATGGTATTTGTCAAATTGTTGGGACTAGCTTGACTAGTTGAGGATGTACCATCTGATAAACGTACATAAGTAAGAGTGTATACTTGACTTGAATTGTGACTAAGTGTATTATACCCCAATTTTTATTTTTTTTTATTTTAATAGAGTTTGGAGTATTTTTAAGTTAATTATTCAAGTTTGTGGATTTTGGGTAGAGTTTTATGTATTAAAACTTAGTGTAGAAGTGAAGAGTTATGGTAGATTAGAATTAATTAGACTTTTATTAGTTTAATATTTTTTATTGAATTTAGAATAATTAATTTAATTTAATTAGTATTTTTGGGTAATGTTAAAATATGCCTCTTATTTTTCTCTGGTGATCTTATTATTTTATTTTTCTGAACTTCATTTTGTTCATTTCTTTTCAGCTAAAATGACGAGCCTTAAGCTATAAGAACATAAGAAGTTAATGGTTGAAGCGAGGGCGAAGTGCGGGGAACAATCTGCCTCTAAGAGTGACTTGTCTGGTATCCAGACACGAGCTCTTAAAAGAAAGAAAATAGATGCTGGAAAGGCAACCCCTATTGTTTCGGAGCCTCAGACTACATATGTTCCCCCTTCTGGAGGATCAAAAATGAGTTCTCCAAAGAGGATGAAAACTATAATGAGTGACCATGTCAATCATGCCGACTTGGCAGTTACTACCTTAATGAAGGATTGCGGCAGTAAGTATTAATCTACTACTTCAATTGAATTCAAATTCTAGTCGAACAACTTTGATGGTTTGAAGTACCTTTATGATCATCTGAATGCGACAAAGGATGTCGAGGAGATGAAAACTAAAGGTGCTCAACAGCTGACCCAAAACATCGAGGCTTACCTGATGAGGTTTGTTGTTATGACCCGTGGACTATTTGAAGTCAGTGACACTATAACAAAAAACACCTATCACAACGGTTGGAAAAGGGATACCACCACGCTGGACCAAATGTTGTAAGGTAAGGTATGATTGTATGTATGATGCTTTCCACCACGGTCGTGTGACCATGATTATAAGTCAAGTAACACACTACCTACCATAATAGTTACTTTAAACAACCATTGTTGTATATCTCAACCTATTACAATGGTTACTTTAAATAATCGTTGTTGTATGTCTTTTAATAAAATAAGATAAATGCAGCAATATAACAACAACAAGAACAAGAACAAGAACAATAACAAAAACAGCAACAATAACAACAAGAACAACAACAAGAACAAGAACAAGAACAACAAGAATAACAAAACAAAACAAAAAAAGAACAACACCAACTAACATTGCTAACTTGAATCCATGTTTTTCTTGTCTCATTCAAGTTGGAGAAGAGGTGATGGAGTTCTGAAATTTGTTAATAAAAGAAATAATATTTTCGAGTTTTATTTATGGAAGAAATGATGTTTTCGAACTTGGTTTAGTGGAGAAATAGAGTGTTGTAAATGGAAGAAGATGTTTGGAAGTAGAAGATGAAGTTCGTCTAAGTCGGAAGTTCATCTAAGTTTTAGATTTCACGCGAATCACTAATGGTAGTGTCTTGAGCGTTTATACTCACTAAATGGACGTCACATATTTGTTTAAGAACGGTAAAACAAAAACTTAATAAACATGCTTATTTTTCCAATCTATCATAAAAAGTGGGTTAAAAATAAATATAAATAAAACTGTAGGTTCCAACCTATCACAACAGTTACTTCAAACAACCATTATTATACGTCTCAACCTATCACAATGATTACTTTAAACAATTATTGTTGTATGTATTTTACTAAATAAATAAAAACAAAATTGTAGGTGCTATGATTCTAAATCATGACCAGGCGCCACTTTTCACCACGGTTGGAAGTTCCAACTGTGGTGAAAAGTGGCTTAAAAATAAATTAAAAAATAAAACTGCAGGTGCTAGGATTCGGACGCGTGACCAGATGCCGTTTTTCACCACGGTTGGTACCTATGACCATTGTGAAATTTCTTTTAGTAAATACCAAAAAAAAAGCGTCCAAAAAAATTATTACCACTGTTACAGGAAGAATGTTGTAAAATGGGTGTTATGAAAGGTCTATTTTGTAGTAGTATGATGCTTATGAGCAGAATGAAGTATGTATTACTAAGGATGTGACCCAAATGAAGGATAGTCTTAATGTTCATATCGATAAGATGGAAGAACTGAACAAACAATTGTCTGGAGTGAAGAAGCAGAAGGAGACCGCAAAATCTAAGTGTTTGGAATTCGTAACGACTACATCCAGCTTGGTCAGGGATGTTGAACAGGCTCGGGATCTTAATGAGACACTAAAGAAATACTTGCAAGATACATAGTTTTACCAGCTCTCAGCTGGTGATAAATATTTTGAAAGAGCTAAAGCCCAAGTGTTATGCATTACGCCTGACCTCAATGTGTCTGAGATGGATTTCTTTAAGACCGTGGTGGATGGTCGGCTTGTGGATATGAAGGAAGTTTCTCCTGAAGACGAGGTTTCGAAGGATGCGACAACCAACAATCCAACCCCTGATCTCAAGAAGATGAACATCATGATGTTTAAGTTTGTTTATTTTATCGTTAGCCATCTTTGATGATGTGTGTTTTATAACATTTGGATAATGTCCTTTTATTTAGGGTACAATGTTTAAGCCCTTTTGAGGCCATTTTGGTTATATTACAATTATCTTATATGCATGTTTCACCCTGATTGTGCATATAGCCTTGAGCATATCTTTAATTTTTCGAGGCTTATGTTTTAATGGTATGCATCAGAACTCGGTCTCTCTGTGTACTGTTACTTATGTTTTAATGGTATGCATCAGAACTCAGTCTTGTTGTATACCAACTCACTCTTCTTTAATTAAATAATAGATTTTGAACTAATTGACTTGTTGATAATTTAGACCTTTTGGTTAGGTGATCAACAAATTTAGTCGGTTTGTTAGAGTTTTTTTAGACCTTCGATTTGGTCATAAATTTGATTAACATAACCCGGCCAGATATTTTCTTGGCCAACTTCATTAGATCAGAGGTTTTATAACCATAACCCGATCAAAGGTTCTTATTTATGTGGCCGATTAATTAGGCCAAACGTTTTACTAACATAATCCGACTAGAGGTTCTTATTTACGTGGTTGATTAAATAGGTCAGAGGTTTTATTAACATAACCCGACCAGAGGTTCTTATTTACGTGGCTGATTAATTTGGTCAGAGGTTTTATTAATATAACTCGGTAATAGATTCTTATTCACGTGGCAGATTAATTAGGTCAGAGACAATATTTATCATTCTTATCCTTCCTGGGATGAGCTCGACTTTACAGCAAAAAAAACTGGAAATAACACATAGACATATGAACTGAGGGTGCCTCATTAAAAACCTTTTCCCTTGCAAGGGAAAAGCGTGCTACCCACGAATTTTATTCAATAATAGCATTACATAATGTTTAATTGTAATAAAACCTTAGGTTGGAAACATTCTAAGCCCTTGGCATTTCTTTTCCTTCCAAATCCACAAGTTTGTAGGCTCTATTATTTAGCTTTTGTTGGATTCGTTAAGGTCCTTCCCAGTTTGGGGAGAGTTTTCCTTTCTTTTATGCATATGTAATATTCTTCAATACCAAGTCACCCTCTTGAAAACTTCTTAGATGAACTCTAGTGTTGAACCTCCTAGCCATTTTTTGTTTTGCTACACATTCTCTCACATGAGCCATCCTTCTTATTTCTTCTATGAGGTTGGTTGAGCTGTCTAATCCCTCCTTGTTAAGATTATTGTCAAAATTTATTCGATGATAGATTGGAGAGTTGACTTCCACTGGTATCATAGCATCGACTTTGTACACCATTCAAAAAGGTGTCTCCTTAGTGGTTGAATGATGAATAGTGTGATAGGACCATAAGATCTCATGAAAGTAGTCTGCCCAAAGCCCCTTCGCTTCACCCATCTTTTTCTTCATTCCTTATAGGATGGTCTTATTGGCTGTTTCTACTTGGCCATTAGCCTAGGGATGCTCGACCGAAACAAACTAGTTCTATATGCTGATGTGCCTGCAAAATTCTACAATTGACGAGCTCGCGAATTGCATGCCATTATCGGATATAGTGATCCCTAGTAGACCAAAACGACATATGATATTTCTACAATAAAAATGTCTTACCCTCTTAGTTGTGATTCGGGACACTACCTCGACTTCCGCCCACTTTGTGAAAGTTTAGTTGTCCAACAACTAAAGGAAATGGGCTGAGGATATCTGATCCCCACTGGTAAAAAGGCCAAGGGGATATTACTGAATGTAATAACTCAGTAGGAGAATGTGTGAAGGGAGCATAGATTTGACATTTCTCACAATGATTTACAAACTTTGCACAGTCTTGTAGCATACTCGGCCAATAATACCCTGCTCTGAGTATTTTTCCAAATAAAGCTCTCCCGCCAATATGACTTCCACAAACTCCTTCATGTACTTACTTCATTAGAAGTCCTACTTCTTCTTCAACAACACATCTCAACATCGAAGAAGATCTTCCCATTATGTATAGTTGGTCGGCTACCATGAGGTATCGGGAAGATATCCTTTTGACATGTCGGACTTCAGTCTCCTCATCTGGTAATTGTTCTTGAGTCAAGTATTGAATGATGGGTGTCATCTAGCCCCATGCATTTTTTAACATCGTGACTTCCTTCACTTTAGTGCTTGGTGCTTCCAAAGTTTCTTGGATTACCGTTATGTTTAAGCCAGGGCCTTTGGTGCTGGCTAAACGGGCTAATAGATCGACTCTGGCATTTTCTTCTCGGGGAATATGTGACACTTCAAATTTCATGAACCCCTTGGCTAATTGCAGATATAATTGTATATACTTGAGTAATAATTCATCCTTTTGACTGGAGATTAACTATGAATCAATACGAACTAGCAAATGAGAAACTCCAACTTCTTTGGCTAACTTCAGACCGACAATTACTGCTTCGTATTTTACTTGATTATTGCTGACCTAAAAATTAAAGTAGAGACATTATTTTAGTACGAATTCTCCCAGACCCTCTAATAATATCCATGCTCCACTACCTTTGAGATTGGATGAGCCATCCACTGATAGGATCCACTGCTCGAGCACTTCCTCCGAGCTAGGCAAACTCAACTATATTAGAAAATCTGCCAACACTTGTGACTAATGTTGATCTTCGGCGAGTATGTGATGTCATACTCGAAAAGTTCTACAGCCCGGGCCACCTTCTTACCTCCCAGATCTGGCTTCTTCAGGATTCGTTTATGGGAGAGTTTGTATTCACTATCATAGGATGTCCCTGAAAGTATTGTTTGAGTTTCCTGGCGGTAATTACTACTTCTATAGTTATTCTTTTGATCTTTTGGTAACAAATTTATGCTCCTTTGAGAACTTTGTTGACAAAGTAAAATGGTATTTCATCTCCATAGTTGTCCTGAACCAATAACGAGCTAACAACCCTCTCGGAAACTTCCAAATACAAGGTAATGGGTGAATTTTCCTTCGGACGGGCCAAAACCGGCGGGGTAGACATGAATTGTTTCATTTCCATAAATTCTCTCTCACATTATTCCATCCACTAGAACTCTTCTAACTTATTTATAGTCGCAAAGAAATCTATGGATTTATCGCTCACGCAAGACAGAAATCGGGATAAAGCGGAATCTCCTAGCCAGCTATTGGATTTCTTTTACTGGTGTCGGGCTTCTCATATTAATGATTGCATGGAACTTTTTTGGATTTGCCTATATCCCCCGGTGTGTCAGCATGAAGCCCATAAATTTGTTGGCTTGTACACCGAAGGTTCACTTGTTGGGGTTAAGCCTCATGTCGAACTTCCTTATTAATTCAAAAGTTTCTTTCAAGTCATCTACATGTTTTACTTCCTCCTAGAACTTGACTAACATATCATCAACATATACTTCCAGTTTTCTTCTCATCTGTAATGAGAATACCATATCCATTAACCTTTGATATGTACCCCCAACATTTTTAAGACCAAATGGCATTACTTTGTAGTAATAGTTGTTTATGTCAATCATGAATGTTGTTTTAGGAGCATCGGCCGAGTTCATTCTTATTTGATTATAGACCGAATAGGCGTCCATGAAGCTGAGAAAACAAAACCCAGATGTAGCATCAATCAATCTATTAGTATGTGGCAATGGATAGGGATCCTTCGGGTAAGCCTTGTTAAGATCGGTGAAATCTACACACATATGCCACTTTCACGATTTCTTCTTTACCATGGCAACATTAGACAACCAGGTAGGGTATTTTATTTCTCGGATAAACCTGTCCTTCAAGAGTCTATCGACTTATTTTGTGACAACTTTCCTTTTATCTTCTCCACTTTTTTTGTTTCCTCTGCATCACAACCTTCAATGATTGATAAAGTGAGAGCTGATGGCACACAACATTTGGGTCGATCCCGGACATATCTGATAGTTTCCATGCGAAGAGGTCGACATTATCTCTCAGTATCATGATGATGTCTTCTTCCTCTTCCTGAGACAGCTATGGACCTATCTGTGTGACTTGAAATTCTTCAGCACCGATTTGCACCTTATTTGATTCTTCAATAGAGGTCAAGCTATCATCTGTTGGATCTCCCCGAGGATCGGGGTCAACCAAGTTCACCTTCAAAGTGTTTTCTATCGTAGGGAAATCTTGATGGGTCTTTTTTTTAATTTCAGACTATCCTTGTAGCATTTCCTAACCAGTCCCTAGTCGCCTTTAATTATTTTGACTTGTCCACCTTCTAGGGATACTTCATGGTTAGATAAAGAATGGACAAAGAAGCCTCCAGAGAGTTGAACGCCGACCTTCCAATGATGATATTTTAGGGTGACGATTCATACACTATCATGCATCTTACTTTGATGCCTTTGGTGTTGCTTCAGCTTCCAAAGACGGTCGTAATAGGAAGGTGCCCTAAAACTTGGACTTGCTTTCTAGAGAAACCTACTAGGGTACCTTTGAAGGGTAGCCACTCAAACGTATCCATGTTCATGCCTTTGAAAGTATCCCAATACAATATGTCGGATGAGCTTCCTGAGTCGATAAACACCTGACTGACACTCCAGTCATGAATATGTACTTATATAACCATTGGTCATTCTCATGCGCCACTACCCCTTCTGAATCCTATCCTGAAAACTCGATAACCACAAGTCTTTCTTCCTTTTCTAAAAACGGATTCCACGATAGGTACATTTTCAATCGGGCATATCTTTTTCTGGCCAAGCTTTTTTCTCTTCCATCAGCAAAACCTCCTGAGATGGTGTTGAGTGTGTGACGGGCCATCCGGGTCTTATGCACTTCTTTAGTGTTTTTTCCCTTCTTGGAAGAGAGGTTCTCCGAATTTGATTCTCTACTTGAAGGACTTCTCTTTCACGCTGCTCCTTCTACCTCCTTTAAGTACGGTAACAACCACCCTCTTTGGATTAAGATCTCGATCTTTCTTTTTAACTGATGGCAATCTTCAATATGGTGGCCTCTCAAACGATGATAGGTACACCATGCTTCCTCATATTTTCCTAGCACAACATTAACCCTCTTGGGACGAGTAGGCTCTGATATTATCTTGAAACTATATACCTCTCGTATAGTGTCAACATGCTTTACATTGAGTGGGGTAAAGTTCTCGATGAAGTTGTCATATGGTCCTAAGGAAGGTTTTATTGCCAACCTTTCCTTCGACCCCTGCTTATGATGTTCTTTTCTAGGCTCCGATCCGTCATGCCTAGATTGTGTCTTTTCTTTAGCATATCAGGATCTTGTCTCCATGTTTCTTTCCTCCCCCTTGATATAACATTCTGCTTTATTCATTACTTCCTCCATGTTGGTGGCTAGTTTCTGTGCTAACGATTCATTGAAATGGCCGACCTTTAAGCTGTTTTGGAAGGCTCCCACAAACATATATTGATTTAGATGGGATACTTTTATAATATCTTCATTGACCCACACCATATATTCTCATAGGGACTCGGAGGGTCCTTGACGAACATTGAACAAGCTGGTGGTAGTCAGATTTCTATGTTTGCTAGCGGAGAAATATTGCACAACCTTCCTGGTTAGATCTTGGTAACCGATAATTGATAATCTAGGCCGACTGATATACAAGTATACTGCCACACCCTTGAATGTTTCCGCCATAAGATTGCATTGCAAGGAGTCAGAATCCCCGACTATTGCCACTTGTAGTTAATTTATATTATGTGCTCCAGAGGATCACTTTTGCCATCAAAGAACAACAAAGGTGGTGTTTGAAGTTTTCTGGAACTTGATCACCCCAAATTACCTCTGAAATAGGTTTAGGATCAAGAAGCTCCTCTTCTTATTCATCTTCCTTAGTGTTTTGTGACTGTTGCAGTGTATGGACACTTTCCTGCAAAGATTCGTTCTACTGGCGCAAATTCTCCATAATTGTAAGGTGTTTTGCCATGTCTGTTGTGGTGCGAGGTTCACTCCTTCTAGGAGATGATCCAAACATCATATTTCTATGGTGAAATATACTGTTTTATGAGGCATGAGAAAGTTTTACCGAGGCCTCACGGTGGGCGCCAAATGTTCTAGATAAACACTATTTGGTTAATCTCCCTGAAGCGAGTCAGGTGAGATCACAATCGTCCTATATGTAGGGGTATTTTTTGTCTGTAACTCTCATGCAATCATAGAGCTATCGGGTAACCGTTGGATGTGATTATTCACGTCTTCTTCTAACACCCTCAAGAGGTCGGACCTGGCCTGCTCATGTCGTCTATTAGCACTCTTATGGGACCGATATCGACCTGTTTATGTCATATACCAACATTCCCCTTGATCGAGATTCAGTTTGTTCATATTTATGCAGTTCAGGATGATTGTTCCTTCATACTCGACCTCAACAACTCGGTCTTGGAAATTATGATATATATATATATATATATATATATATATATATATATATATATATATATATATATATATATATATATATATATATATATATATATATATATATATATATATATATATATATATATATATATATATATATATATATATATATATATATATATATATATATATATATATATATATATATATATATATATATATATATATATATATATATATATATATATATATATATATATATATATATATATATATATATATATATATATATATATATATATATATATATATATATATATATATATATATATATATATATATATATATATATATATATATATATTACAAGGTAGTAGACAAAAATTAAAATAAATGATTTTTAAAATTTGATATAAAAAAAAATAGGACAGAATAAAAAACAAAATTAGAAAAAAAATGAACGTAAACAAAGATAAAAATAAAAGTTGTAAAAAAAAGGAATGATTATAACTTATGTTAAGCACAAAAATATGAAAATAATTTAAAGGTGGAGAAAAATTATAATAAATTGACGAAAGCAACAAAGAAAACTCATACAAAAGAGAAGTAGTCAAATGAAAGAAAATGAATAATTTTGAAATAATAAAATAAAAATAAGGATATTTTAGATGTAAAAAAAATTAAATATTAAAAGTCATATTCTCTCCCCTCCCCTCCAAATCCCCCTGATTTATCCTAGAATAATGTGAGGTGTCCAATAAAAAAGATGACACATCTAATAAATATGGAATCAATTTTATAAATAATTTTATTTAATTAAAATTTTGAATTTTTATATCAGTAACAATAACAATTATATATATAATTCCTAAAATTGATGAGGACCATAATAGACAACAAAATATTGTTGCTTGTCTAGGACTAAGTTTGAACCCAAAATTGTTTATATTCATTTAAGTTGCATTTAGTATTAATTTTCATTTCACTTCATTTGGTTCTGATAGTATATAAACATAACTTAGTTTCATTTGTAAAGGGATCTGATTCATAATTGTTTTATCAATTCTGTTAGGAAGTTTGTTTCAGTGTATTTCTCTCTCTCTCTCTCTCTCTCTCTCTCTCTCTCTCTCTTCTTCATCTTCAACCTTGTGCACCAACAATTGGTATCTAAGGCTCCGGTTCATATTCAGATTGGGAAGCACGAGTGTACATGAGGCGTGTGTGATTGATTTTGTTTATGAAATTCACAGTGAATTGAAGTTCAAAATCGAAATAGACACTACGCCAAAAACTGGAATAGACAGCGCACCTTAGAGGGCGCTTTACTACAAAAGCGCTCTTTAAAGTGAAGCGAAAAATAAGGAGCAATAGACAGCGCACTTTAGAGAGCGCTTTTGTAACAAAGCGCCCTCTAAGGTGAAGCGAAAAAATAAGGAGGAGATAGAGGGACAACAATACATGGCGCTTTTTAGAAAGCGCCCTCTAAGGTTACCCTTAGAGGGCGCTTTTAATAAAGCGTTGTTATAAGTCCATGTGCATTTCCAGCTTATAAAGCGCTTCTGGAAAGCCTTAGAGAGCGCTTTCATAAGCGCCCTCTTAGGCCCCCTTTAGAGGGCGCTTTGTTTCCACAAGCGCCCTCTAAGGTGAAACGAAAAAATAAGGAGGAGATAGAGGGACAACAATACATGGAGCTTTTTAGAAAGCGCCCTCTAAGGTTACCCTTAGAGGGCGCTTTTAATAAAGCGCTGTTATAAGTCCACGTGCATTTCCAGCTTATAAAGCGCTTCTGGAAAGCCTCAGAGAGCGCTTTCGTAAGCGCCCTCTTAGGCCCCCTTTAGAGGGCGCTTTTTTTCCACAAGCGCCCTCTAATGTCCCCTTTATAAAGGGCGCTTTATTACAAAAGCGCACTCTAAAGTGAAGAGAAAAAATAAGGAGCGAACAACTTGAATAGACAGCGCACTTTAGAGGGCGCTTTTGTAACAAAGCGCCCTCTAAAGTGAAGCGAAAAAATAATGAGGAAATGAAGGGACACCAATAGAGGACGCTTTATTGAAAGCGCCCTCTAAGGGTAACCTTAGAGGGCGCTTCTAAAAAAGCGCTCTCTATGTCCATGTACATTTCCAGTTTATAAGGCGCTTTTGGAAAGCCTTAGAGAGAGCTTAAAGCGCTCTCTAAGACCCCCTTTAGAGGGCGCTTTTGTAACAAAGCGCCCTCTAAAGTGAAGCCAAAAAAAAATGGAGGGACAACAATAGAGGGCGCTTTTGTGAAAGCGCCCTCTAAGGTTACCCTTAGAGGGCGCTTTTGAAAAAGCGCTCTCTAAGTCCATGTACATTTCCAGTTTAGAAGGCGCTTTTGGAAAGCCTTAGAGAGCGCTTTCAGAAGCGCCCTCTTAGGCCCCCTTTAGAGGGCGCTTTTTTTAAAAAAGCGCCCTCTAAGGTCCCCTTTAGTAAACATTAAAAATATAACATATCTTGCATGTCTCTTTATTTTCCCTCTCTATAAGCTATTTCGTTTTCTCTCAACTGCGATTACTCTCTACTGCGATTACTCCCTCACCGTTCATCGTTCGTTCTCCCTCCCTCACCGTCATCGTCGCCGTTCGTTCTCCCTCCCTCACCGTTCACGTTCACTGCGTTATCCTCTTCCACCGTCACTGTTCACTTTCTTCTCCATCGTTACCGTCACCTTTAAGGTATTTCTCTTCTCCATCGTTACCGTTCACTTTCTTCATGTGTTTGATTATGGCATTTTCTAAACTTAGTTTTTCATTTTGTGCATTATGTTGATTAATGTTGTTTAGGGCAAACTGAGTTTTTTATTTCTGATTGAAAACTGATATATTTGAAGTGTGTTTGAGCTTGTTTTTGGAAGTTTGATGATTATGGATACAAGTTTGTTCATGTTCCAAACACCATAAGTTTGCATTGGTCTTTTGCATGCAGTAGGTGTGTGTGAGTTTGTATTCAATAATGATAAAAAAAAAAGAGTTTAGATTGTTGTAACATGAGAGAAATGGAAGGCATATGAATGTGTTCACGTATTGAATCATTGTCTTACTTGGGTCTTATTGAATCATTTCTATATTACAGATAAAATGGCTAACCAAGACGATACCAATGCCGCGAATGAATCACGTAATAATGTTGAAAAAGAAATCAAACGAGGATTGACTGTTATGAAGTCAATCATTCGTGCATAAGACAAGGGTGTAAAATTTGAAGTACATTGAAGTGCTGAAGACCAACTAATTGAGCCTAACGGTTCAATGTTGGCAAGTTACATTGGTTTCCTTGTTCGCCAACATATTCCGATTACATGTGATAATTGGAGAAGTCCGGACTTGAAGGTTGGCAAGGAAAAAATATGGTCGGAGATAAAGGTACTTACCATATATTGTTATATGTTTTTTTGTTGACTATTTGTTAACCATATATTGTTATAATATTACTTTATAATAACACACTCCATTTGTATGTTTTTTAGAGATCCTTTCACATCGATGAAAGCCGGCAAAAATATTGTATTCAATTGGCCGGAAAAAGACTCCGAGGATTTCGATCCTTTTTGTGCAACAAATTTCTCAAGGATGAGGAAGGAAAATTTGTTGAAGGAGAACGGCCAATGAAGTATGCCGAGATTATTTCAGCCGATGAATGGAATAACTTTGTCTCCAAACGAAGAAACGAAAAATTCCATGTAATGTCTATTAATTATGCTATTATACAATTGTTAAGTTACTAAGTTCTAATATGCCTTAAACTTTTTTATCCAGGAAGTAAGAGACATAAATAGGAAAAGGGCATCAAAACCCGCGTATCCGTACAAAAAAGGGGTATGGGTTATGCACGGTTACAACAAAGAATTGTGAGTATATTCAAATACTATGAGCTTATACATTGTCACAATATGTTATAATTGATGATCTTATAATCTAATTCAATGTGTAGCTAGCCGAGGAGAAAAGTGACGCAACATCTCTTCCGGATCACGTATTATGGAAGGCTGCTCGGGTTGGGAAGGATGGGGCTGTCGTTGAAGCGGTCCAAAATGTTTATGACGAATGTGTAAGTATATGTAACATTATTTCTTTAATTATATCGAAAATTTTGTTAGACATATAATTCATTTTTAATCTCCTCTAATAATATTTCAGGAGACTTTATCCCAAACCGTACCTTCAACCGAGGTCCAGGATTGCAGGAGCGTACTTAGTCGAGTACTAAATGTTCCTGAGTATTCCGGTCGTGTGAGGGGTAAGGGTTTTGGTGTGACTCCGTCGTCATTTTATAAAAAAACAAAAACAAAAAATCCTACCAACAAAGAGGTGATGGAGACCTTGGCGGAGTTAAGGGCACAAGTACTCCAACTGCAAAACGAGAATGCAAGGTATAGAGAGGAAAGGTGCGCTTCCGAGGCAAAAGATACTAGTGACCGAGCTAGTATCAATCATCAACCGAAATTTCCCGAGGTAATTATATATGTTATTATGAAATTAAAATAGCACTTTTTTACTTGACACATATACAAGTTAACAATAACATTTATTATTGGTTTAGGGCATTTCACCTTGTCAGCTGTATCTATCGTCACCAACTTATCGCATGGTTGGCAAGGGAAAAGTGCACAATACTTCGGGTGAATTACTTCACCATAATCCCCTCCCGGTGGGATTTATGAAAGTTTCGGTTGACCTCGTATTCGATACGGACGCCCGTCTACCATTACCTGACGTTGTTTCAGAGACAACGTTGATGCGAGATGCAGTCAGATCCTTTGTTGGTTGGCCGTCAGAGCTAATTTTCCCTGATGCCGAGGTATATATGTTCTAAATGATTATGAATATTTAGTATTCACATTTCAATTCAGCTACAATTATGATATTTAATCAATTATATGGTAATGTTAGACTCCTACAAGACCCACACATAAAGTTGGTAAAGGGATTTCAAGACGCATCGAGTCGGTTGCATCTCAAAAAGAGGTACAAATATATATATACCCATTGAATTATATACGCAACGATTCTGTTGCATCACAAAAAGTCATGATTTATTTTATATGAATTTTTAGGTTCCCGGTCGAGAGTTGAAAAGCGCTGCTAAGGATATTCCAACGACGTCCGGGACAAAATCTCAAATTTTGATGCGTCTTGAGAAAATGGTGGAGGAGTCCGATATTATGCATGGGGGGGCCATTCGTACTATAAATTTTGATGAAGGTGTTTTCGGAGCTGCTCATTTCGAAATAATTGGAAAGGAGGACTTCCAACAACTTTTTGAACACACCGAATTGGGCATCGCTGTCATTCATACATACATATGGTACTCCGATCAATCTATAATTTACTTAGTTGAACAATTTATTTACACATTTCAATGAGTAGTCTAATGTTTATTATGTTTCTATTTAAGGTATATGTATGTAACATTGATGCGGGGAACTGAATTGTGTAACCGTTTCAATTTTATTGCTGCTTCCCGTATCAATGCAACGTTAATAACGAATAATTCAACATCCGTAAAGAATGATCTAGTCGATATATTCATGGCGGCCGGCGATAAGTCTACACCCAGTTTGTATTTTTTACCGTTTAATTCTGGCAACGGGTTAGATTTTCTTTCTAATAATTTCATTCTAATCTATGTATATCTTTTACGTAGAAAATTTTCATTCATCTAAATTTTTGTTTTATTTTACAGTGGTCACTGGGTGTTGGTTGCTATGGATCTTTCGAGACTAATAGTGTATTATCTCGATTCTTTATCGGGTGATTGGAGTAAATATCCGAGTATGAAGAAGACGGTTGACGCGTAAGTGAAATTCCCCTAAATAATCGTGTGTATTTGTATATTTAATTATGTCTGTCAGATTGATCTCAATATACGTTTTTATTTTGTTAGGGCAATAATAAAATTTAGATTGAAAAAGAAATACCGCAATAGGAAGGACATTACCTGGATCAGAGTTCAGGTATATATTAAGTATCTTATTTTTGCTTATAATAGTGTTTGTTTTTTTGCTTATAATAGTGTTTGTAAGAAATTAACTATATATATATATTGTTTGTTTTTCTGTGTAGTGTCCTCAGCAAAATAATTCGGTCGATTGCGGATTTTTTGTAATGAGATTTATGAGAGACATCATTGCGTTGAATCGTATAGACATCCCAAAAATGGTATGGAATAATAACTTAGGGTTTATTTTAATATTATCGGATATTTCATCTAATTTGTTACTAAATCATGAATATGTTTTATTCTCTTAATTGTAGTACTTTGAGGAATACAAATCTTACTCAAGAGCTCATTTGGATGAAATCAAGGATGAATTGTGTCAATTCATTGTTGATCAAAGAATCATATAGCTAGGTTGTATATTGTTGTACATATATGTATGGAATGTTGTTGTTGTATGCTGTTGTTGTATATATGTTGTATATTGTTGTTGTAATTTTACTAAATCATGAATATGTTGTTGTATATTTTTGATCAAAGAATCATATATTAATGTTGTATATATGGAGGATTAATGTTGTATATAAATGGATTCATGTTGTATATATCAATGGATTAATGGTGTATAACATTGGATTAAAGGATGAAATCAATATGAATTTTACACTTTTGCAGCATGCGAACAGGTTACCAATTAAATATCCACTGTTTTTCAAACAAATTTTTTTTAAAATAACTAACACTTTAGAGGGCGCTTTGTCCAGAAAGCGCCCTCTAAACACTTTACATTGACAACTTTAGAGGGCGCTTTTTCCTGAAAGCGCCCTCTAAACACTTTACATTGTCAACTTTAGAGGGCGCTTTTTCCTGAAAGCGCCCTCTAAACACTTTACATTGACAACTTTAGAGGGCGCTTATTCCTGAAAGCGCCCTCTAAACACTTTACATTGACAACTTTAGAGGGCGCTTTTTCCTGAAAGCGCCCTCTAAGGTGTCTCTTTATGGACCACTCCAGAGGGCGCTTTTTTCTTAAAGCGCACTATAATGTGGCCCTTAAAGGGCCACTTTAGACAGCGCTTTCTCCAGGAAAACAAAGCGCTGTCTTTACCTATGCCAGCGCCACTTTAGAGGGCGCTTAAAAGCGCTGTTATAGGCCAAAATAAGCGCCCTCTTTTCCCTTATTTGCCGTAGTGAGAATCATATTTATTGATTCTGGGGGATTGGGAAACATGAGTGTTAGTGATATTTGAGTGAATTTGAAAAAGAACAAAGATGAACGGTGGAAACGGTAGCTTGAACACAAATCTTCCAGTCTTTAATGGAAATAATTGGAATCGATGGATGATTAAGATGCGTGTGTTGTTTTGAGCTCGAGATATTCTTGATCTCGTCAATGAAGGTTATGTAGGTATTGCAACAGATGCAACTGAAGCATAAAGAAACACACGTAGAGAGATGAGGAAGAAGGATCATAAGGCTCTATTTTATATCCATCAGTGTGTGGATCTGAACGTGTTTGAGAAGATTATTGATTCAACAACAATGAAGGTTACGTGAGACACACTGGTACATTGCTATGAAGGTGATACATCAATGAAGAAGGTGAAGCTTCGGTATCTATGTAAGTAGTATGAGAATCTCAACATGAATAACAATGAAAAGGTACCTTATTACATCTCTGGAGTGATTCTGATCACAAATGAGATGACATTATATGGAGAGACTCTATCTGAACAAGTAATCATTGAAAATGTATTGAGATCACTTATTCCTCAGTTTAATTACATTGTTGTAGTAATTGAACATTCTAAGGACCTTAACACCATGAAAGTTAAAGAGTTGCATAGCAGTCTAGAGGCACAAGAGTTGCATTTGACTGAGAGAAACTTTGAAAGAGAGGTAGAACAGGCTCTTAAAGCATCTTCTGGTAAGAAGAATTATAAGCAGTCTTGGTCAGAGGCCAAGAAGAGACGTAGTGATGGTTATCAGAAGTCAGAAGCCTCCAACTCTAATGAGAAGAAACGTCATAAGGGAAATGAGAATTTTGACAAGAAGAAGGTTCAATGTTATTGTTGTAAGAAGTTTGGTCACTTTACTGTTGATTGTTGGTCAAACAAGGAAAGGAAATCAGAAGAAGAAAACATAGTCAGAGGAGATTATGATGATGAATCTGTGCTATTGATGGCTTCTGAATCTAATGGTGGATATTGGAAGACTGGTGGTATATGGACACTAACTGCTCAAATTACTTAATTGGAAACAAACAATGGCTGATTACTTTTGACTCTAGAAAGAGGACAAAGATCAAATGTGCTAATGATAAGTATCTGAATGCTGAAGGAATGTGAAATGTCAAGGTCATAATGAATAATAGGAAAACTGTTATGATCAAGGATTTTTGGTATGTTCCTTGCATGAAGAGAAATCTGATGAGTGTAGGCCAGCTAATTGAGAAAGGATTCTCAATTATTATGAATGACAATTTCTTGAAGTTGTATGATTCTAATCAGAAGCTAATTACACAGTCTAAATAGGGAAGTAACAGAACATTCAAGGTGAATATGGAAACAACAGAAACTAAATTCCTTAGTACGGAAGGTGTTAAGGGCAACATTGAGTTGTGGCATAAGAGATTGGGGCATCTGAACTTCAGAAGCTTAGGGAATATGAGTTTTAAGAAGCTAGTACATGGAACTCCTAAGATTGTGAAGCCTGAGAAGTCATGTGAGATATGAATGAAAGACAAGAAATCTAGATTGCAATTTGCATCAGAAGTGGCTCTAAGAGTAAAAACATGCTTTAGGAGTAGTTCATTTTCATGTATGTGGACCATTTGAAGTACCTTCACTTGTAGGAAATAAGTAATTTATGTCATTTGTGGATGATTTCACAAGAATGACATGGATAACACTCATCAAGTTTAAGCATGAGGTATTTGTTGAGTTTTAGAAGTTCAAGGTTGTAAGACCCTAATTTTTACCCTAAGATCCCTCATGGCATCATGTTATTGCACAAGTGCATTGCCTCAAGGATCATAGCATGTTTGGATCCTTAACCCTAAGGTTGGGACTTGTTTGAGTGGTTTGAGATCACCAAGCATGCTTGTATTGTATATTATTTCTTTTCTTATTTTATTACTAACCAAAAGCACAAAAATATGTCACTAACTCTTTTTGTTTTGAAGCTCAAGTGATCATGTGCTCCACAATGCTCCTAGGAGGCTCCTAAGCCCAATCAAATGGCTAGATGAAGATGAGAAAAAGCATGACAATGGTCCACAAAGCTCCTAATCATCATATATGTCTCCCAAGTATCTCAATTTTCCAATTTTATCAAGATAACCCAAAGGGTTTGAAGATTGTTTCCCAAGGAAACCCTAATTTCACTATGCTTTGACTGTGCCTTGCTCATGAAGCAATCTCAATCTATGATCAAATTTAATCAAGGGAAGTCCTTTCATTTATCATTTTTATGCATATATGATCCTATTTGAGGATCCTCAACCATTTATTCGTCAAGATTGGAAGTTTGGCCTTGAAAAAAGTTGACCAGTCAAGTCATCTGACTAAGCTGAGGTTCAATGAGATATAATTTTTGATGTGTTTATCAAATGAATATGACCCCAAGATACAAAATGTTCCTAAGAACCATATGAACAACTTTCATGTTCATTAAAAATCCATTTGAAGCTTGGAAGGTCATCATTCATTTCAAAACATTATAGGTCATTTTAACTGAAACCCTAATTTTGGGTCAACTTACCAAGGGCATAACTTCTTTAATTTTTATTATTTTGAGGTGAGACCAAATGAATTGGAAATATTGAGATGTCTACTTAAAATGTTATGTTGGACAAAATTTTATAATCCTAAAATAAATACATGTGATAATGAAAAACATTATAGGTCATCTTGGACCTAATTCATTGAATTTGAAAAAATACCCAACTTCAAATGCCTATAACTTTGTCATGGAAAATCCAAATGATGAAAACTTTGATTCTAGATTTACCATCTTGAAAATATATACAACTTTGATGTTGGAGGTTTTCTCATTTGGAGCTTTTATCATAAAGACAGAGGGGCTTGATTAAGCTTGCTTTTGGTGAACTATTTTCAAAATGACTTGAATATGTTTTGTACTTGAATTTTCCAAGCCAGTTTTCATCAATTTTCAAATGCCAAATTATTTTTTGCCCAAAATGACTTTTGTTCCTTATTTCAACGGCTTTCTAACCATTACTCACAATACTCATTTGGATCTACCATTTGTAAGATTCGAAATTCTTTTCATTTATGTGCATTTTGGTATTTTATGGTAAAACTTGAATTGCAAGCATGTTTCAGTCCAATGCACACGACCAATTGCCCTCTACATGATATCAGCAAGCTTTTTCATTCATCCATGGGCCTTCCACACACCTACAAAGGCCCATGCAATTCAAATTCCATTTGCCATGCACATGAACAAAGTGTGATCAGCTGATGCATTCACCTATAAATAAACACTTCATGAGCTTCATTTCAAAACCTTTTGGAGATCCCAAGTGCTGCAGAAGTAAAACCACACCCTCACCAAAGGAATCACTCAAAAAAAATTCTTACTTTCGAGCTTGAAATTCAGCATCATTAGCTGAGTTTTAAAGCATGATTCCTTAGCCAATCACTTCCATTACATTCATAGATCAAGAAGGAGCAAGGATCTTGGAGAATTCGTGGCCAGAAGTTCATCAAATTGAAGGTATCCATTCAATCTTTTTGGATCTGAATCTCCTAATTCAATGTAGCATTCTTGTGTTTCTGTGGTTTTCTGAAGTCCTCACACTTGAGGCAAGATGTTGATGCTTTCAATTCTTCATTTCATGAACAATCAGTATGAACACCATGATTTTCTCCTTCACCTTTCTCTCAATATAGGAAGAGTGATGGAGATCCATTGGTACAGTGATGATCTACATCACACGAGCTTCATTTCCATGTCCTTATTTTCCATTTTCATTGAAGTTTATTTCTCTGCAAATGTGGCCGGATTCTGTTGCTTCGCCGGAGAAGACGATGGTTTCCACCACCACCACCACGTGTCTTGCTCCTTGGCCCTTGGATCTCCATTTCAGGATCTAATCGTGTGCATCCGTTTTAATTACTTCATTTAATTCATGATGTAGCGCGTTTGACTTGTGTACACCGTGTTTCCTCAGATCTCAACCATTGCCTTGTGCCACGTCAATTAATGAAACGCATCTGATAGCCGTGCATTTTTCGTTTATTCCATTTTATTTTTATTTTCTGTTAATTCCTTTTATTTTCAAAAATTCATCAAAAATTCATTTGAAGTCAGAAAAATATGAGACCAATTACAAAAAAATTCTTGAAAAATCTAGTTTCATATTATGATTTTTAATTATTTTTGTGACTTCATTTGATATTTTTTATGAATTACTTGGTTTTTAATGGTTTTAATTCATTTTAAAATACTTTCTGACTTTTAAAAAATACAAAAATATTTTCATAGCATCTATGGATCATGATAAGTCAATGAAAAATAGTCTCAACAATTTCTTGTTTGTTTTGAGATTATTTGAGATTTTAATTCATATTATGCTATTTTTGGTTGTTTTTAATTGATTTTAAATACTTTCTGGTTTCAAATTTCTTTTAGAAAATTAGTCAAAGCTTGTTTGACTATGTTGAACCTATGAGAATTTAATTGGACTTGTTGAAGTTGTTTTGAATTGAATTTGACGTTCAACCTTATTTGTTTATTTTTATTTGTATTTTATTTTAATTCAAAAAATACCAAAAAAATATTGTTGACTTCTTGCATCTTGTAGTTGATTGAGGTTGAATTGAGGTTGAATTAATTCAACTTTGATCAAATTCATTGCATCTCGTAGTTGAAAAATCCTTAAGGATCATCACTTAGAAAGATGAATGAATTTGATCAAGGATGAGTTATCCCTTGATCAATTGGGTTTGTTTGTTGACTTATTACCCCCTCCCTTTCATATTCATCCCTTTCTTTCCATCAATGGCCAATGAGTTAAAGTCTTGAGGTTGGTCTTGACAAATGAGAAGTTTAACCTTCTTTGATCCAAACCAAACTCAACTTGATCCATGATCAAGTGAGTTATTTTGTGTCAAAGATAGGTTGCTTCTTGGTCAAGTAAATAACCAAAAGTCAATATAAGGCCCTTCCCCTTTTGTTTGGCATGGCAAGTTTATGGAGCTTGGCTTACTAGTCATGACCTCTAACTTGTGTTCTTTGCCTATATTTTTATTGACCGGCCTCAGATAGGTGTGACTACTACATTAGTCCACTTACGATTGCTTAACATAGCGCTACATTGTCTTGTGACAAGCTAACATAACTTTACTAACTACTAACTTTAATTTGAGTTTTTAATTTCTTGCCATTTACTTTTAATGTCATTTATTTCTTGCTCATTATTCATCTTGATTTTCACTTTTCTCATTTGAGCACATATTTTATGTTTATGTCATTTTCCTTTTGCTCATTTGAGCCCATTATTGTATATAAATATATTGCTATTTTGTTGTGTTTGTGTTTGTTTTGATGTGAACCAAAATGCAAAAGGAGAAAGGACTTAGAATTAGGATTTACCCATGCCTAAAGGAGTTCAAGAGCAACTAGGCCTCATGCCTTTAGAATGCCAAATTTGTTGAAGAGCAACTAGGCCTCATGCCTTTAGAATGCTAAAATTCAAAGTTGATCTCAAAGGACTTCTCCTCCAAAACTTATTCTTTGTCCATTCCCTTTATTGTGTTATGAGCTTTTTGATGTGTGATTTTGTGTGATAGGAACCTCATCTTAAGATTGTGAAAAGAGGACCATTGTCATGAGTAGCCAAGTTAAGAGCCAAGCCAAATGGAGATCCTAGGAGCTTGAATTAAATTTGTTGATTGCTTGTTTTGTGTGCTAAGTCCAAAGGAAATGAGCATCTTGAGTCATCTCTATGACCCTAAGAAAAGGAACTCCAAGGGTTGTCTTTCCCCTCTTATCTTTGTATGCTTTAGGAATAACCCTTCTTTCTTCTCCCCACTCTAGCCAAGCCAAATAATCATTTTCAAAACTTTGACTTTATTTCAAATTAGAAACCTAGGCCTTAAGCCTTTGACTTTTCAAAACCATTTTCATAAATACTTATTGTGAATAAACCTTAATCCAACTTTGACCTTATTTTGTAAATAAATCTAACTTGTAAATATAACTCATTTCAAGTTGTTTTTGTGGTTCCAATGGCCACCTTGTTAAAACCTTTTCAAAACATTAGTCATAGGTTTCAGTTATCATAGTGGTTGATGTAAATCTCATCTTATCCTTAGTGTTGGATTATAAGCCTTCCATGCTTATTATAGGGTTAACCCCTCACTAGCATGTTGAAGCCTTCCTCGCATGGTGGATTGTTGGTATAGGTTGAGTTTTCTCCCTTTGATAACAAAAGACCTTAAGGCTTTTGATTAAAATCAGTTCACCAATCTTTGAAATTTTTACCCCGAACTACAAGGTTTTGAACCTCCTTTGTGATGGTACGTAGACAATGGGTTCATCCATTCAAACAACAAAATTTGTAAATATAATCAATTCTCTTCTCATCCCTCCAATCTTTTGCACAAATCTTTTCACAAATACCAACCTACAACACATATTTGCAAAAAGGGTTCCCTTAGAGTACTAAGGATATTTTGGGTGTGTAAAACCTTCCCATTTCATAACCAACCCCCTTACCTAGATCTCTGACATTTTTATTAGTTTTTGATTTGAAAAACTTCTTACTTGGCTTTTGTTCGCTTTTTAGTCTTTCCTTTGGACAAATAAAAGTGCGGTGGCGACTCGAATTGTATGTTGACTTGTGGTTTAGTCAATAAACCTAAAAGTAATGAAAACCCCACTACAAAGGTGAAGACTGAAAAACAAAGTGGTCAGAAGCTGAAAATTCTCATAGTTGATGGTGGAGGTGAGTGCAACTCTACAGAGTTCAGAAGGTTCTGTGAGGAGAATGGAATTGAGCATGTGGTTAATTCTCCATGCACTCCTCAACATAATGGTCTTGCTGAAAGAAGAAACAAAACTTTGCTTGATATGACAAGGAGCATGCTGAAGGAGAAGAAGCTCCCTCACACCTTATGGGGAGAAGCTATTTCCATTACAACATATGTGCTCAACAGATGTCCAACCAAGAAGCTGAAGAAAAGTGTTCCTTTTGAGAAGTGGATTGGAGATAAGCAAAGTGTAAGCCATATGAAGGTGTTTGGTTATGTTTGTTATAAATATGTTCCAGATGCTAAGAGAAGGAAGTTGGATGACCGAAGCAGATTCATGTTGATTGTAGGGTACCAAAGTACAGGTGCTTATAAACTCTAATGTCTTGTCACTAACAAAGTTGAATTCAGCAGATATGTCATTAAGAAAGAATCATAAGTATGGGATTGGAGCAAGTCTCAATCCAACTATAGTGCAGTGTTAACACCTGAGTTAACTTCTGAAGATATTTCAGACTAGGAAGGAGATTATGCCTCTGAAGGAGATTCTAGGCCTGAATATGAGTCAGAGTCTGAAGATCATTATGATGTTGAAGGATAGTTTGAAGGCAAGTTTGACTCTAAAGATGAATCTGATTTTGATCCAGATTATGATAATGATCCAGACTCTGGTGGTAATCATGCCTCTAAAGGTGGAACAAAATCTAAAGGTAGCTCAATATCTGATAATGCTCCAGTATCTGAAGAAGATTGTGAATAAGTTCAAAGACCATAAAGAATCATACAAATACCAAAAAGATTTGCAAAGTTTGACATGTTACAAGATACTGAGATAGACTCTGAAGGGGAACTCATTCAGTGTACCATGTTGGTGGACTCTGAACCAGTAAGTACTGAAGAAGCTCTCAAGAAGAAAGTGTGGTTAAAGGCTGTGAAAGAAGAACTTGAGGTTATAGAAAGAAACAAGACTTGGGAGTTGACTGAGCTTCAAAAGAACAAGAAATCCACCAATGTGAGATGGGTTTACAAGGTGAAACTAAGCCAGATGGATCAATCGAGAAACACAAAGCAATGTATTAGCTAGCGTGTGTCGCATCCGCGAAAAACAACCGGCGGGCTAAAACAAAAACAAACAGAGCCGCCACCGTGCGTTATTTATCCCAAAAGAGGGAAAGGAAACGCTCAGAGTAAACCTGGAAAAAGCATGGTCTCGCGACCAAAGAGAAAGGGTACGGGAGTCGGTTACGCAAGGGGAAGGTATTAGCACCCCTCACGTCCGTCGTACTCGACGGGATCCACGCTCTAAAAGAAAAGAAAAGGTTGCTAAAACACCACACACACACACGCACCGAAGACAACACAGATGGGGTTAAGAGGAAGAGAGCTCGATAGGACGTCACATCCTATGCCTACGTATCTCGTCTGGAACGAGAATCAGAGCTGCCGTAGTTCGGCTCACGCACACCAAACAAGCAAACACAAACACAGGCAAACATGGAGCCTGAATGCCAATCACTGGACTTACATCAGCATCCGAACCAAAACACACACAAGAAGGCAAACGTGGAGCCCGAACGCCAATCACTGGACTTACATCGGCATCCGAACCAAACACACACACACTGGAACCCGAATGCCACTCGATGGACTTACATCAGCTTCCAAGCACACAACAACCAAACAAGTTAATAGGGAGTCGGGAACTCGAGCCTATAACTGTCAAGCACACACACAAAAAGAAAGAAAAGTGCCCGGAGAGACCTCGCACGGTCTCCTGCCTACATACCTCGTCTGGAACAAGGATCAGGGCGATGTAGTTCCCCTGAAAGGGAAAGAAATTCTAGCCAGAAACCAAGGGGAGACACACTACCAGGGAGCTGTACTCGAGCCTAGTGTTATCATGCATCATTGCCCTATGTTATGGTTTCTACCTACTTGCACAACAGCAAGCTAATCCTATCCAGGAAGAAGGCAAGCATGCAAGTATCAACAAAACAAAACAAACATTTCAAGCAAGTATTCACAAAGCACACACTATATCCAGTCAAGTGAGGCTCAAACAAGGGTGGACTGCCGAGGCAAGTCATCTGTACAAGGGTAGAGTTAGCTCTTAACCTTGCCATTGAGAGGCTAAGGTGAAGCTGATGAAAGGTGAGTGAAGATGAGACTTCACAGCTCTTATCCCTGGCCAGGGAGAGCTTCAGACAAAGGAGCGTGGGTCCAGAATGGAGGGACCCTTCTACGCTCAAGACTCTGACACAACTGTGCAACAGCACAAGATCTTGGGTTAATGTCCCAATGCGTCAACACAGTGGTGCGAGCAGAGGGACGACTCAATAGAATAGCGGGGGATAGATTGCATATCCCTTGGGTTCCGCCAATTGCCTCATAGAGGTCTTTATCTGCTTGGCACAAAAGTAAACAATCACAAACATCGCCTCTTAAGGAGGACTTCAGACAGTTGCCTGGCTAAATAACAAGCCAGGTCTTCCAGACTACATGGAGACAAGAGAGTCTACCTCAACTGGTTTAAAAACCAAGCAACAGCAAGCAAGTTCTTAAAGAACTAAAGCGACTTAATGTACCTGAAATCAATCAAGTATCATCAGTACTCAGACAAATCAACAGTAAACAGCAAATGTTAATCTGTACAGTCAAACACAAGTTAATGCACACAAATGCAAGCCATGAGCTTAAACTCAAGCATCAAACCCTACAACACAAAGTCAATGTTAGTTTACAACATCAAACAATCTCAATTTACAACTTGAATTTTTCTCCTTAAGCCTTTTGCACTTTTAACCTGAAAATCCAAACCAAATGTGAGAAACAAGACCACTAGGCCAAGCCTAGGGTCCAAAGGAGATAAAAAATCCTAAACAGCAAGTGAAAATTATCCGAAATCACATTCAGACAAATTAGAAGCAAATGCAATTAGTCCCATGCTCATATCATTCATCATTATCATTTTATGCACAAAATAGTATCAAACATGCAATTTGCCACTTCAAAAGACCAAACAGAACTATCTCAATCAAAAGCATACCAAAACAATTCAATTAATTCCACAAAAATTCACACCTAAACAGAACATATTCAATGGATAGCATGTCAATTTTCAGCTCAATTGGACAAAAGGAAGTAGGTCAATGAAAATCAAGAAGTTCAGACAATTTCAAACAAGCCAACACAAGGCATTAACATAAGCATCAACTTCCAAAAATCATAAAACAGTGACAACAATTAAGAAATGAATGGGATCAAAACCACAATGACCTATAATGTGTCTAAAATCCACATGTCAAATTTCATCTTCATCCAATACACTATGAGAATTTCACAAACAAAATGCCAACATGTGTCACACAATGTCACACAATGAGCACAACAGGGAAGAAAATTATCAATCAATTAGAAAATGCCATCAACAATTCCAGAAAAATTCTCATGTAATCTTGACATATCAATGATCATCCACACAAAATTTCAGCTCAAATCAACATCCCTAAGCATTTTAAATAAAATCATGAAGTTGACCTAGCTTGGTGTGACACAAATTGTCACACCTCTAATCAAAAAATCATATCTCAACAACCAAGTATCCAAAAATCACAAACTATACATGAAAATCACCATCAAAATGTCCAGAACAAGCACAAAAAATTTCATCCATTTATTTGGAAGTATCATCATTTCATGAAGGATATGGCAAAACATGTTCAAATGTGACACATACAATCCAACCCTAGGCATTTTAATTTTCTACACATGCAAAAATTCCACAAAAATCATGATTAAATTCTACACATCATCAGGAGTATTATGAAAAAAACCTCACAAAAATTGGACAAGAAATGAGTGAGTTATGAATATTTGAAGTTCATGCAATCAAATGAAAATAAAACAAGAAAAAGAAAATGAAATAATAATAATTAAATGTAGCAGTGGCAATTTTGTAATTTTTAAACCGCCAGGCAAAACGACGGCGTTTCAAAACACGCCATGGCGCCTTCTCATTGGTCCAGAGGCGCGCCAAACACAATTTCAAATCAAGGCCATGAAATTTTGGATCAAATGCACTGTTCATTGCGTTCTTCATCAAGAACTCCACAGATTTT
The DNA here is from genome assembly GCF_024323335.1 of Lathyrus oleraceus. Classification (NCBI taxonomy): domain Eukaryota; kingdom Viridiplantae; phylum Streptophyta; class Magnoliopsida; order Fabales; family Fabaceae; genus Lathyrus; species Lathyrus oleraceus. The sequence goes on along the minus strand of NC_066581.1, from coordinate 532,737,814 downwards.
CCAGATTTCGTCAAGAACACTTCCTAACCAAACGCATCAAACTATATACCAAACGAACCGTCCTTCAACAAGGATTCAAGATATGCAAATAATTCCTCCTAACTCTCAACACATGGCACGGATCGAACGAAACAAGTTATGAACATCAAACTTCCAAACGCGATTACTCTCACCTCACTCAACCAAATCAAAAACTAAGCATAGCATGTTCATCTACATTCAAAGACCTTTAAAACGCATATCACAATTTAAGCAAAGGAGAGTTTCGAATTTTTGCACCTTGGAGATGGCAGTGAAGAATCCGCTTGCTTCCACGTGTAAAAGCTCCAAACAGATTGAGATTGATGTATAGGAAGTTGAATGGAGAAAGATCCTTAGCTTGATAATGCCTCACGTGCAAGAACTAGCCAAATGCCATTGTTATGCTCACTTTGGACAGTTGAGATTCTTCACTCTTTTGGCTACAATTCCTCAAAACAGTTCTTCAAGAAGGTTTGTGGAAGGTGAATCAAGAAGAATCACGCCAATTGATTGAGAATTCGTGGAGAAAAGTTGAAAAATGCTTGATGAAGATTGAAGAGTTCTTGTGATTTTGGAGGGAAAAACAGTTATGGATTTTGAGAATTGTGATTGTGTTTAACAGATTCTGTTACAGTTAACCATTTATACCTCACACTAATCCATCTCTTAATCTCAATTATCCAAAACCAAGTGATTAGTGTTAATTCATTTTCAATGAAAGTCCAAAAATGACCTTGCCAAATATTGCACCATGACAGCTCATGACAGTTGGAACAAGTCACATTTTGCATTTGGAGAGTGTGGGAATTGGTTTCATGTCCATTGGCCTTGTATTGCTCAAATTCACTATCTCACACCAAAAATTCAACATAGTCCACTTGAAATTTGACTTTTTGCATTGACCATTTTTGATGAATTTGGACCATACATCATGAAAGTACATGTAAAATGGAGTTTGCTCACAAAAAGATTACCCAAATTGGACATTCCATGTGAAAGTTATGCCACTTTGATTATAGGCATTTTTGGAAAATGAATGGACCATAACTTGTCAACCATACATGGGAATTCCAAGTTCTTGGACTTTTTGGAAAGGTGAGAGCAAGATCTACAACTTTCATGTTGAACAAATTTTCATTTGAAGCTTTTTTCTACATGTAATTTTGTGGTGAAAAACTTTCCATTTTGGGAAACTTCCATTACAAGTCACTTTCTATTTTTGGAAATTTTTGTCCTGACTTTATTTTCTTCATTCTTGAGGTTTGACATGTCAAATGAAACTTGTTTCAACATGAATGAAGTGTATCCAACTCTCTCCCACCTCCAAATCCACAAAATCAAGCACAGTTGACCACAGTTGACTTTTTCAACTGATAGATGAATTTGGCAATGCACTGATCAATCTGAGCCCCAATCTTCTGATGAAATGGCTCAAGGATGAAACCCTAGCCTCCATAAGCTCAATACAATCATGAAATGATCCCCATATCCATTGTAGACCCCATCTCCTTGCCATGCCCTGATTGGCCCAATGCAACTGATTAGGGTTGACCAGTGGTCAAAACCCTAATCTCAAGGAAACTGATCAAGCATGATGAATCTCTTGGATGATATCAAAACCCTGATGATGATGATGTACCAATTCAACCAAGATGTAGACCAACCTCCTTGAGAATCAAAAACCCTAATTTGAACCACAACCCTCAGACAGTTAGTGATCCAGTCCAATAAAACCCTAGCTTGCACATAACCTCTCCATCTCCTGATCAAGACTTAGGAGGATGACTTGCACAATGTAACCACATGATATGCAATATGCAATGCCTAATGTCCTAAAATGATATGCAAATATGTTAAGCCAGTCCCAAGAGAGGAGGGCAAATTTTGAGGTGTTACAACGTGTTTCTACAAAAATCTGGATTAGATTACTTTGAGATGTTTGCATTTGTAGCTAGACATTAAACAATCAGACTCCTGATTGCTATAACTGCTAATAGAAATTGGCCTCTGATGCATTTAGATGTGAAATATGCATTTCTGAATGTCCCTTTACAAGTGGAAGTTTATATATTACAACCTCCTGGATTTGTGAAAAAGAATCAGGAATGGATGGTGTATAATTTGCATTAAGCCTTGTATGGACTGAAACAAGCTCCTAAAGCCTAGAATATGAAAATTGATTCATTTTTAAAGCTTCAAGGATTCATAAAATGTGAGATGGAGTATGGTGTTTATGTTTAACATACATCTAATAGCAATATGATTTTGGTGTGTCTCTATGTTGATGACATAATGCTAACAAGGAGTTGTTCATATGAGATGGCTAAGTTCAAGAAAGTGCTAATGAATGAGTTTGAGATGATTGATCTAGAAAATATGGTATATTTTCTAGGGATGGAGATTTTGTTCTCTAATAAGGGTATAATTTTGCTTCAATTAAAGTATGAACTTAAGCTTCTAAAAAAATTTGAGCTAATAAATTTCAAATCGGCAATCACACCTGCTGAAACAAATCACAAGTTGGACTCTGATGTTGAAGGTGATGATGTAGATGTTAAAAAATTTAAACAGTTGGTGGGCTCAATGAGATATCTCTGCAATACCATACCTGACATCTGCTATGTAGTTGAAATGGTGAGTAGGTTTATGAACAAACCAAAGAGGTCACATTATCAAGCTACTGTAAGGATACTGAGGTATATTAAAGGGACTCTGCAGTATGGAGTTTTGTTCCCTTCTGGTGTTGAATATTTATAGTCGATATGCTCTTTAGACTCTGATTGGTGTGGAGACAGATTTGACATAAGAAATACTTTTGGATATTTTTTCAAGTATCCGAGAGGTCCCATTTCTTGGTGCTCCAATAAGCAACTAGTGGTTGAATTGTCAACCTCTGAAGCTGAGTACATTGCAGGTGCTTTGTCTTCTTATCAAGCTGTGTGAATTCTGAACTTGCTGCAGGATCTGAAGATCAAGGTGACCAAGCATGTGAAGTTGATGATTGGCAACAAATTAGCTATAAGCCTTACCAAGAATCCAGTGCTGCATAAAAGAAGCAAGTACATTGACACAAAATTTCACTTTATGAGAAATCATGTTCAAAATGGAGCCCTTGAAGTTGTGCAGTGTATCACTCAAAAGTAGGGGTGTGCATGGTTCAAAACCCAAACCAAATATAACCGAATATATGGACTAGTTTGATTTTTAAAACCACTTTGACGAAACCGATTTATTTTTTTAAAACTGATTTATGTTTGGATCGGTTTGGTTAATAACCGGTTTGCACTAAAAAATTAGTTTTTGTTTGGATCAATTTTAAAACCAAGTTTTCCTTAAATTTAATTTTCATTCCAACAATTTCTTAACTCTATCCAATCGCTTTTGAAATCAATCATTATTCGTTGACGGGAAAAAATGCTAAGAAATTATAAAAAATATTTTTAAATTTCAATCTGAAAAATCAAAATTGAGTAATTTCCTAATATATATATATATATATATATATATATATATATATATATATATAAAAGTCTCTCTGATATGTACATAATTCTCTTTTATTTCACCTTCTCAAAAAACTGATCTCTCTTTATATAGTATTTTATAGTTACCATTTCATGACTCTATCAATCTTCACTTTCATTTTACAAAAGTGGAAGAGATTTCTTAAAATAAACAAGGCTAATGAATTAATTAATTTAAGAAAAGAGGCTACTAATTATATAATTTTAACCTACCAAAAGTACTTACTATATTATGTTGAACGTGGGAGGAGAGACTAAGCACATCATTTTGAGACAATGAGTTTAAACACAAAGCTCTATTCAAGAAAATCTAATTAATGTGTATTTTTTTATCTTATCATAGAAAACAATATTTATGATTTTTTAATTAAATATACATTATTTTAATTGTCACTTATGAACAAAAATAGAGAAAAAGCAAAACACATTATGTATGAAAAGTGGACTAACTATTCATATATTGGTATTAAAAAGTGGATATTGGTTTTTTGTGGTTTTAATAAAATGGACCTGGGTTAGTTTTCAAACCAAATAATGTGGTTTTTTTTACCGAGATAACCCAGTTTTTCAAAAAAAATCCCAAAATACCCCACTTTTCAGAAAAATTCCCAAAATACCCCACTTTTAGGAGGAGGCGCCAATTGAATTGGTGAATCCTCTTAAAACATAAAGGGAGGCGCCAATTGGATTGGCTAGGGCAGGTGCCCTAGCCAATCCAATTGGCGCCTATGTGTAATTTTTAAGAGGAGGCGCCAATCCAATTGGCGACTCCCTTAAAAAGCCTCAAATGACAAAACCTCAAACATGAAAGTTGTAGATCTTTTCAAGACAATGAATTTGGACATAAATTTTGCATCATTTGGATTTTTTATAAGAACGTTATGGGCAGATGAAGTTGGACTTCTGAGTTTTTCAACTGTTATCTGACCTATAATGTTTTGTATTATCCCATGTGTTTCTTTTAGAATTATGAAATTTTGTCCAACATAACAATTGAAGTAGACATATCAAATTTTCCAATGCACTTGGTCCCACCTCAATAATTAAAAATGAGTGAGTTAGGTCCCTGCGAACTTGACCCAAAATTAGGGTTTCTGTCAAAATGACCTATAATGTTTTGAAATGAATGATGACCTTCCATGCTTGAAATGGATTTTTGATGAACATGAAAGTTGTTCATATGGCGACTCTTCTTAAAACTTGAATGGAGGCACCAATTGGATTGGTTAGGGCAGGTGCCCTAGCCAATCCAATTGGCGCCTATGTGTAGGTTTTAAGAGTAGTCGCCAATTCAATTGGCGAATCCCTCATAAAATGCCTTTTTTGTCTTATAAATAGATGCGTTGTGTGACCAATTGTTCCACAACTCAAATAATCATTTGGCTATCATGTTTGGTGTTCGTCGCCGATACGGTAAGGTGATTTATGCGAGAGACAAACCTCAATTGCTGATGTTGTTTTGGAACATCACCATGTTAGATCAACTGAAGAGGGAGTTTGTTCGATGGTTAGACGGGAAAATACCAGAAGGGGAAAAATCATAAGTATTGAGAGACTTGACAGTATCTTTGGTTGGGTGTGAATCAAGACTAATAAGGATGCTAGGGAAATGATGTTCGGTCGAGACGATATTAATTTGATTGTTGTAATCAGTTAGAATTATTTATGTTTTCAGATGTTTTGTACTGATGTTTGTTATGAAACTCGTTGTAACAAGAACTTAATGATATATAATGATTGATTGTTACAGAAATACAATGTTATAAAAAGCTTAAGATCTAGATGATGCTCCTTGATTGGGACAATTGTTTTTGTTGTGTCCTAGTTGACGACAGATACTACATAATCTTATCATTTTATCTGTGGAATCCATCTTTGTTCTGATACGTGTGCTGTTTGGCCTTCCTTTCTTCTTTCTACGCATCTCTTCATTGTGCCAAATAATATCTCCTTCATATGGAGGCCAGTAATCCTCCATTGGTAGTACTGAAAAGCTTTGACTATATACATTCCTGACTGTGTTGGCCTTGTACACATCAGATAAATGGTTGTAAGCGTCTGAACGAGTATAAGCGCATGCTGCAATGACATGGGAGCAAGGTATACGGAAGGCCTGAAATTTTCCACAATCGCACCAACTTCTGTGTAGTCTAACAGCGTAGGCTAAATTTGGTCTCCCCTCGTTGTTGCCCATTGTTTCCTGGACGCTGAAATTTTGTCTATGACGGTCAAAGACTGTCACAGCGTGTGTGCTAGCTTTGATGCTCTCCTCTTTCATGACCTTCATGCAACACTCACTAAATACTTGCCCAGACATTAACATTGCACTCCATCTTTCACCTCTGGTTGCGAACATAGAAGCCAACCTATAATAGGTTGATCTTACCAAGGCGGTTATCGGCAGATTTCGAATTCCTTTGAAAACCTCGTTCATGCATTCCACAATGTTTGTTGTCATGTGGCCCCATCGACAACCACCGTCAAATGCTCTTGTCCACTGCTCTACTGGTATGTTATTTATCCATCTCCCCGCGTCTTCATTAGACAGTCTAATTTCATCACGATAATATTGAAATGATGGTTGAGTTAAAGCATACCCAGCATTCACCACCTTCTTGCGAAGATTCTTATCTTTTATAGCACGCATGAAGTTTTGTGCAATGTGTCTGATATAGTAGACATGTGTAGAAGGAGGATCATGCCATCCGTTGTCATGGTTGTTGTAGGCACTCTCAATGGCAGCATGTCTATCAGAAATCAAACATAGATTGGCTTGTGGAGCCACATGCGTTCTGAGATGTCGAAGAAAGAAACCCCATCCACCAGCCGTTTCACCTTCAACAAGAGCAAAGGCAATGGGAAAGACATTGTTATTACCGTCTTGTGCAACCTCCATGAGCAAAGTACCCTTGTATTTTCCGTATAACCAAGTGCCATCAATTTGCAAGATAGGTTTGCAGAAAGCGAAACCTTTGATGCACGGGTCAAATGCCCAAAAGAGACGGTGAAATATTCTATTACCTGTAGCACAGGTTCCGTCTGGCATCATTGCTGGCACTGTCTCCATAATTGCCACAGTTCCTGGGACATATGTTTTTAGTGCCCATAAAAACCGTGGCAATTCCTTGAATGAATCCTCCCAGTTGCCGAAAACCTGTTCAACAGCCTTTGTCCTCGCAATCCATGCTTTCTTGTAAGATGGAGTATAATTATATGTTGTTCGGATATGGGATATAATTATACTCACCTTCACTGATGGGTCTTTATTTACCAAAGGCAGAATGTCTTGACATATCAAAGCTGTGCTCAGTTTACGGTGATCTTGTTCAATGTTAGTTGCAACGCAACTGTGCGGTGGGTCTATTGAAGCGATCTCCCAAGCGTCATTTTTCCTCTTGTAAGACGCAGCCAAACGAAACTTACAAAGCATGTTACGACATTCGATAACATACCTTCTAGAATCAGTGCGTTTCACAGTAAAGTCAGCAAAGTTGTTCATGTGGAATTTTTTGATTGCCAATACACATTCTTCTTTGGTACGAAACATGTCTCCCACCTTTAATTCCCCTACTGGTCTCGGATACGGATTATAGAAGACACTGTCGGATGTTTCATCGTCGTGAAGATCCATATTTGTCATATGTTGAGGCGGATTGTAGGCATGACTAGGAGGTATTGGTGGTGGTTGATCATCATCTTCATCGTCGTTGTTCAGCATGTGATCAACCTGTATCTCGGTCTCCTCTTCTTCTTCATCAACAACGTCCACTTCTACTTCTGCTTCTGGGTTGAGTTCATCTGACCATTGTGCATCATCTGCATCATCTTCACCAGCTTCATCCTGATCTGTTAGTTGAGACTGTTGAGATGGTATACATCGTTGTAGAGTAATGTACAACTCGATACAATTGTTGCCTGAATGTTCATGACTAACAAACATGTTTTCAACATCTTCATCGTCTCGGACCTTAAGGGGAAAAAACTTGCATTGACCATTCTCAAAAAATATTGGATTTTGATATGTGATCTTTGACATAATACCTGATCCTCTAAAGGATTGTATTTTTTTTTTCAAATGCAAAAAGGTTGCATTTCTATTGATCGTGATTCTAATGGTATCAGTGTTTCGAAAACAAAAACCATGAAGCTCAGACTCAAAAGTTTCACCGTTGCAGTGAACGTTGACACTGTATAATGATGAAGATGACATTGTGGAGATGAAAACTATTTTGCAAGTGCAGATGAATGTGAGTGAAGTGTCTTGGATGTTGATAGTAAGACACTTAAATAGATGGTATCAGTTTCTCACATGCTAGCTAGTTCTGAGATGATGTGTCGGACATTCAAGCTACTCTGAGATGATGTGTCAAGCATGCTAGCTAGTTCTGAGATGATGTGTCAGTCATGCAAGACAGTGTGAGTTGATGTGTCAACCATGCAAGCTATCAAGAAGTGACTCTTCAGCATGCAGGAGACAGGACAGCCACGTGTCTGACATGTAAGCTAGTTCTGAGATGATGTGGTAGTCATACAAGACAGTCTGAGATGATGTGTCAACCATGCAAGCTATCAAGAAGTTAGTCATCAGCATGCAGGAGACAAGACAGACACGTGTCGGACATGTAAGATAGTCAGAGATGATGTGTCAATCATGTAAGCCATCCACAAGTGACTTGTTCAGCATGCAGGAGACAAGACTGCCACGTGTCAGACATGCAGATGGTGTCGCCAAATGGTTTGGCGCCTCCACTTAATGCTTGTACATGGTCGCCAATTCAAGTGGCGACCCCATGCAATCAGACCTCGAAACTAAGCATTCAAAACTAGCCTTGCATGCATGGCCCTATGGTGTCGCCAACTTGAATGGTGACCCCTCTTTAGGATTGTACATGGTCGCCAAATGAGGTGGAGACACCATGCAAACACAAATTTTTATGCTCTCTTCCATTTGCCTATAAATACATCCACTCCTTCAACAATTCTTCCACACCAACATTCTCACTACTTCCTCTACAATACTTCTTTTACAATTTCATCTTTCAACAACATCTTCCAATTTCATCTACACCAACTCCCCAACAATATGTCTTTACTCACAATGGGCGAAGCACACAGAGGAACAGTTGCAAACATCGCAACATATGTAAGTTTTTTCTTTTGTTAACTTTTTATCTTTCATCTTCACCAACCCCATTTTATTTTGAAATACCAACTTAGTCAAGTGTTATATTATTTCTATTATAGGATGTATCAAGGTTTCGAACTCGAGTCCACGAATTTGTCCCAATGGACCCGATGATTCAACCTTATGTTGAACTCGCCGGTTTTGGTCATATTAGCAAGATTATGTCTTGGTCTATAGATAACAAGTTCATTCTAGCCTTATGCGAAAGATGGAGGCCAGAGACACACACATTTTGGTTTCCAACCGGTGAGTGTACCGTGACGTTAGAAGACGTCTACATGCTTTTAGGACTACGAATTGAAGGCAAAGTTGTTAATGGTATGACCAACTATGCAAACTCAATTTGCATGGAGCTTTTAGAAACTGATTTGTTAGATGATAATGCTAGAGGTCAAGGTATACTACTCTCACGCCTAAAGTCGTATTATAATAGTTTATATTTAGATGAGCATTCTACCGAAGATGCTCGAATAATAAAAACTAGGTGTTACATTATGCTGTTAATAGGATCCTTTTTATTTCCCGAAGGTAGTGGTTCTAGCATGCATATTATGTACTTACCTCTACTTAGACATGTAGATAGAATAAGTAGTTACAGTTGGGGATCCGCTTGTCTAGCCTATCTCTATAGTTCGTTGTGCAAAAATTCCCACAAAGACACGTCTACATTTTCTGGATGTGCTGTGTTGCTACAAGCATGTGGTTGGTCAAGACTACCGTCTCTAGCACCGGTCAATAACAACCCTTTCACTTTTCCATATGCAAAAAAGTAAGTTGTTTAAATTGCTATATCTTTACTTACTTCCTTAAAGTTTATTACCTCAAACTAATTTTGTTTAACTTTTTGGTGTAGATGGTCGGCACGTGGTATGAGTTACAGCAGATGTCCGAGACACTGTATTACTCAGTATCGCAACCTGTTGGATCACCTTCGACCGACAGACGTAAGCAAAATAACTTCATTATTTCGTCATATTATGTTAACTTTTTCTACATTCATTATAATCCTATCTTCTTTAACATTTCAGTTCATTTGGCGTCCATACCTTAATCTGGATCATGAGCATGAGGTCAACGCAGAAGACGCAACCATATGGACAACATGCACACCGATAATACGGTTCACAACTGTGGAGATGCACAACACCAATCGTGTGAAGCTGCAATTTGGTATGGTCCAGAATATCCCAGATCCCCCAGCTAGTCTAGGAGAATGGCATATGCGTAAAGTGAACGACCAATGGAACTTCAACCCTTGGCAAACCTTCGCAAGATCGGAGTGTCGCAAGTGGAAGTACCGTCATGACCATGTCTTAACTGACGCAGTCATGCCAAATGAGGTAAAACCAAGTCGTACATATATGGCTTGGTACAGATCGGTTGGTTTTCAATTCATCGCCGATGATATGTACCTCTACGACCCACGCCAGACAAGTTACACACAAGAAGAATCAACATCTAACCCCCAACAACATTCTCAGCCCGGTTTCTCACAACCACCTATCCGTCAAACTTTCCGTTCCACAAACACACAAACATACAACCAAAATATGCCATTCACCCAACCCCAATACCAAGAACATACCCCATACCACCACCAACAAATTGACCATCAACCTCAGACCGAACATCGCTTCGCACCCACACCATCACCCTACCAAAGTCGCCTTAGCCAAAACACTAACCGCCCCTCCTCCTACCGTAGCCAAAAAGCCCAAACATCACAAAACCAAAACATCCCACAACCCTATCTCTTCCAAACACCCCAACAACCTTTCCAACCTTTCCTAGACGCATCTTTCACACCCATGTCTCCCTTCAACCGTCCCGGTCGCCCATCCATGAGTCAACCACATCCCAACTTCTCTGGCATGGATCATGAGCTCAGCTACGCTGGTACACCATCATTGAATACTGAAGATTATGCTGACTTGGCTGAATACCTCAACGGATCTTCTCCTGTAGGAGGTAATGACGCTCCTGGCCCCTCAGATGAACAAACACCGATGCAGAATCGTCAACGTGGGTTAGGGCCTAGGGTTAGGGTAGCCAGGGGATGTGGGACCGAAGGTCGGTTAGGTGATCCCGGTCATCACCATTAGGTATCTTTGTGTAAACTCCAAACTCCAAATTTTATTAATATCAAGTCATATTATATCAAATTTATCTTTATGTAAACTCCAAACATTAGGTTTCTTTGTCTAAACTCCATTTTGGCAAAATTCACATACACATGTTTTGACTCAAACCCTAATTTTGGGTCAACTACCCAAGAACCTAACTCACTCATTTTTTATTATTTTGAGGTGGGACAAAGTGCATTGCAAAGTTTGAGATGTCTACTTAAATTGTTATGTTGGACAAAATTTCATAATTCAAAAATAAACACATGTCATAATACAAAACATTATAGGCCACATAACAATTGAAATGTCAAAGAGTCCAAGTTCAAGTGCCCATACCTTTCTCAAAAAAAATGCAAATGATGCAAAATTTTAGTCCAAATTCATTGTCTTGAAAATATCTACAACTTTTATGTTGAAGGTTTTGTCATTTGAGGGTTTTATCATTCAAACAGAAGGGCTTGAAGTTGGTCCCTTTTGGCAAAATTCACATACACATGTTTTGACAGAAACCCTAATTTTGGGTCAAGTGCGCAAGGACCTAACTCACTCATTTTTAATTATTTTGAGGTGGGACCAAGTGCATTGCAAAATTTGAGATATATACTTCAAATGTTATGTTGGACAAAATTTCATAATTCTAAAAGAAACACATGCGATAATGCAAAACATTATAGGTCAGATAATAGTTGAAAAACTCAGTAGTCCAACTTCAACTGCCCATAACTTTCTCATAAAAAATCCAAATTATGCAAAATTTATGTCCAAATTCATTTTATTGAAAATATCTACAACTTTCATGTTAGAGGTTTTGTCATTTGAGGCTTTTTTAAGGGAGTCACCAATTGGATTGGCGCCTCCCTTTAAGTTTTAAGAGGAGTCGCCAATCCAATTGGCGACACCTCCTAAAAGTGGGGTAGTTTGGAAAATTTTTTGAAACGTGGGGTATTTTGGGAATTTTTTCGAAAAACTGGGTTATCTCGATAAAAAAACCAAATAATGTGGGTTTTTAAAATTGGTGCATCATATTTTTAAAAGTGGTTCTTATAAACCGATTTTTTTGCACACCCCTACTCATAAGCAATTGGTAGATGTTCTGACCAAAACAATACAGATTTAACATTTTATCCATTTGAGGGATAAAATTTGTGTTATTGATTTTGATTAGATAAATATGAATTAAGGGATAATTTTAGATATAATTCAGATTCATTTAAGTTGCATTTATGATTAATTTGCATTTTATTTCATTAGATTCTGATAGTATATAAACAAAACTTAGTTTCATTTGTAAAGGAATAACTGCTTTATCAATTCTGTTAAAAAGTTTGTTACCCACTGTGCATCAATAAAATATTTAAGCCAAGAGAAATTATTTTCCATCTCATTAAGTGTGCTTAGTTAGCAATCTCATGATTTGATATTACTCTTGAGATTTTGAATCGTGAATGAAAACCATTAATAGCGGCTTAGTTAGTAACCTTAATGCATCATAACATCATATCATTTATTTATAGAAAGAAACAAAAATAAAGTTATCATTACATCTACATCTATATATTGATGATGTATCATAAGGTAGCAAGTTGTTTTGTTGCTTCTTGTGATATAAATAGGAGCACTTGCTTCTTGTTATAAAGTATATGGTAAGATAATGCCTCTTGATGCATGTTTGATTAACTCCTAATGAATTGACAAGCCACTTATTGACCCCCAAATCATGTTACATAGTGGTGAGTACCCCATTCTACGGTGAAACAAACAAGAAATTATGATTTTATTTAAGGACAACTATTAGTGGCTAATTTGTTTGAAGAGATGTCCACTTTAAGAGACTAGTATAAAATTCTTAAAGAATCACGTTCAAATTCCTTTAAAATTATAAAATGGTTATTAGTCGTGTCACTTAATTAGTCTTTCTTATTTTTCTTTATTATTATCATTTAAGTAAAATGAAATAATTATTAATTGGTATTATTAAGAAATATATAATTTAATAAACAACAACATAATTTATTATTCCTTTAAATATGTAAAATATTTTAAACTAGCACAACGAGATATGGAGTGCACATATAAATGTGTTTTACATTTAAATGTTAAAATTAAAATAAAAAGTTTTTATTAAGTAAATGAAATTTTAAATATATATATATATATATATATATATATATATATATATATATATATATATATATATATATATATATATATATATATATATATATATATATATATATATATATATATATATATATATATATATATATATATATATATATATATATATATATATATATATATATATATATATAATGAGCTAAAAACTCATCAAGAAACAAGAGATTAGAATTAAGCTAGCACAAGAGGTGCCTAATTACAAATGAAAAAACAACTGAGAACAAAAGTCAAAAATGTAATACCCTAAAATTTATTAGAATATTATTATTATTATTATAGTTACTATTATTATTATTTAAAAATATATTATTATTATTATTATTATTATTATTATTTTAGTATTAATTATTGAAAATCATATTATTAATATTGATTATTGGGAATTTATTATTAAATGATAACTTTTAGAGATGAAAGGAAATTAGGGAATAAAAAAAAGAGATGGGAGAGAAGGAAAAAACATGTATCTTTGTAGAAAAATAAGAAAAAAGGTCAAAAATCCTTGCCGCCTCTTCTTTCTCAAAGAAAACTTTCTTCTCCAAAAATTTAAAAGCAAATCCCAAATTCACCAAGAAGATCGATGTAAAGATTACGAAAGAAAGAGTTGTCGTCATTGTTGAGAGTTCCGCGGAAGAATTTCTGAAATAACAAGGTAAGGGAGAGATTATTCCTTCATTGTTATGCTAGCATGGGGATAATGATGTTTCCCTTAACACCTGTTAGGTTGATGTTATATGATAAAAATCTATGAATTCTTGATTAATCCAAGATATATTTTTGTATTTATTTTGATGTGTGTCTTAATTTTTTATGTAAATAATGTGGTTGGAAATCTTTTTGGTCCACCATGATTACCTACGATTTCTACGGCACATAATTGCTAAAACCGTGATCGCATGCTTGTACTGTTATTTGGATGTGAAATTATGTAGAAATTGGGATTTCAGAAATTACCCACAGGTTTCTGGTGTTAGCCACGAATTGATTGCGAGTAACTGCCCAAATTTCAAAAACCCTCATTTTCGTTGGCCAGAATACGACCTGTGTTGGTGGACACGGGCTGGTCGTGTTGTCCCTTTAATTTTTTATAGGAAACTTTCCTTGGGATCAACATGGGTTGTGTTTATGAACACATGTGGCCCATGTTAGACCAGAATATTCTAGCGCGCGAGTTTTTTTTTACAAAAATTGAAATTTTGGTATCTTAACTTCCGTAAACTAGATCGATGTGCGGTTTGAAGCGTTGAAAAGATAATTCATAGAAGTATCTTATAGTAATGTATTTATGATGTTTAAATGTGATTTTTGATGTTAATCTATGATAATTTTGAGTTCTATTTAGAATCCACTTGGGAAGGAATGATGTTAAGTTAGGGTTCTATGTGGAATAGTGGTGGACTATGATCAAATATTGATATTCCATGTTTGTTGAATTGTATGTGTGTTGGTTTCATGTATTCCATGAGTAATGGTAGACTATTATCAATTCTTGCTAGGCCACTTTTTCGGATTAGTTATCCAATTTAACCATGTGCAAGACTGTTTTAGCATTAGCGGAATCCTTGTGTGATGGTTTCTCTAAAAATCCCTTATTTATCATTAGTTAAAAGAATAAAATGAGATTGCGCAAGAAACATTATTGAGTATTCATTTCATGTTTTAGCATATAACTTATGTTAGTTTATTTTATGGTTGTTATGATCATGAAAATCGTGTTTAATTGGTTGTGGAAGGATTTTGATGTTAGTTTCTGGGATTAGATCGTGTGATAAATCGCACAAAGATGGAACCCTAATTTTTTGGAAGGAACGCGGGTAGTGTTAGGTAACACGGCTAGGTCGTGTCCTTGATAGGTTTGTACTAAGGAAGGAGTTCTACCCCGACAAGGGCTATGTCACTTGACATAAGAAAGCCGTGTTGGACCCATTAGTCCCTGTTTGTGTTGTTTCCCCTTGTTCCATTGATGTTTAGGTCTAATTGCAATTATGTTTTGATAAGATGTTTAAATGTGTAAAGGATGCTTTGAATATGTTAATTGTTCCTATGACGTCTCTACGAATGAATGAGGTGGAAAAAGAGTAATTGTCTAAGTGATATAAATGTTTTAGGACATGAGTCTAATGTCTTGACGAAATGTTCATGTGAATCAAGTTGTTAATATTTTAGGACATTAGTCCAATGTTCAGATGGTGGTTATGGGAGTAAAGTTTTCAATGTTTAGGACTTTAGTCAAATATCTTGATAATATGTATATGAGTTAAGTTCTTAAGGTTAGGACGCAAGTTCGGTGTTGAAGTGATATAATGGTGTACTGTGAATAACCATGTTAATAACCTAGGGTTCAATAATAACTGGTGTAGATTATGTTTAGGTTTGGAAGGGTCGATGTTTATCCTAATCATCTATGTTATTAGGTTCCCAAGAACCGGTTTTGATTATGTTTAGGTTCAGAAAAGCCGGTGTTTATCCTAATTGGAGGTTTATTAGGTTCACAAGAACGGGTGTTAGCCTTAACCGGTGGTATTAGATTTTGGTGTTGAAAGTTTGGATGGAAGATTGCATTTGTTTGAAGCATCATGCATCATATTATTCGGATTTAGGTTAGGACTTTGGCCCGATGTTAGGATTTTTTCCAGTGTTAGGACTTTAGACTGGTGTTTTAGGAATTCGGTCTGGTGTTTTAGGATTCTGGTAAAATAACTCTAAATCTGGAGATGGTACCACATGAATGGGATTAGATGAGATGAGAATTGAATATTATTCATGTATGTGTTAAAAATATTGTGTGATTTTGAATTGATGTTGCATGTAAGTTCTGAGATGTTAATCAATGTTATATGTATATATGTGCAATGCGACTCGATGTTATGTTTACATATGTGTGACATGACTTGATGTTATATGCCTATTGTAAAATGTAAAATGATGTTTTATGTTTTCTAGCAAATTATGTATTGATGTTAGGTATATGTTTGAGAATGCCAGCTAAGGCTAATTGTATGTGGTGAAAGGTCATGTCATGACATAAGGTTTATGTGAAATGTTACGTGATTGTATATGGGGTTACGAGATTTATGTCTCCCATATAATTGATATCCTTGCTGTATTTATACCATGTACTCTTATGGAATGTATTCTCATCCCTTTTGTTTTCATATTTTTCCTATGTGAACCTTCATGCATAGTATTCTCATGTTAAGACTGAGGAGTGATCGTTATCTTTTGTTTATGGAAAATAGTATACATATCCACTTCGAAAACTTGCTTTAATTGTATTTTTCGCCAAACCTTAAGTCGACTATTAGTTTATTTTGGAATAATAGCTTCGATATTGTAAAATTTTGGTTAGTTTGTTTTTCTATGTCGCCTTCTTGTATTTATCTGAATAATGGTACCTTATTATTATATTTTGAATAAAAATTTACATTTTGAAGTAAAAAGTTGAGTATTATGTGTGTGTGACATCCTTGCCTTATGTTCTTATATTCCACAATGTTTTTATAAAGAAAGAAAAAAATTATCATGGGTTTAGGGTGTTACGTAGTTGATATCAGATTTAGTTCGTCCATCCAGCCTTGTGTGTTATAATTTTCTTACACCCTCGTGTACAACATGTGTGTTAACACTATTAGTACTGTATTCCCTTAAGCGTTATTTGCTTTACAATTTACAACCAGTTTATTTTTGGGTTGTGTGGAAAGAAATGACTGCTTGAAGAAATGATTGTGTGATAACCAGTGCCCTCGAGGAAATGGATAATGTTATGGTTCAAGCTACTCAAGTTTTTCAGGGTGCTCATATTTTGATCCAAGAGACTGAGAAAATTTTCAACCCAAATTACATGCACAGATGCGCAAAAAAACACTCTTCAGACTCCTTGTGTTATTTGAAGAATCTAAGTACTGGTGGGGAATGCTCGCCAAAGATTGAAAACCACTGGTACTATTATTTCTTGTAAGGATATTTGTCAGCAAATGTCGGTGACCGTAAGGAAATTGAGTTTTGGAACTGAAGCAAGATACCAGTTTTTAAAGACTTGTTTAGGATTTATCCTCACTATAATGGTGTTGGCACTGAAGGTTCCAAGTGTGTGAAGTTTGAAAGTAGTTGCAGAGCAAGGTGCGCTTATTACAAGAGTGTGAATTCTCAAAAGGATAAGTAAGTCAATGATCAGAATGGAGGAAAGCAGTATGCAATTCCAAATGCCCTAGGTAATCAAGAGTCTACAGCTGGAAGTGGCCACAATATATGGTAGTGGAAATGGAAATAGTGGGGGAGGTACTTCGACTCCTCCGTGGTATGGAAAGTGTGGGAAGTCGGATCATCATATTTATGAGTGCAAAAATGCAACCCCGACATATTTTGAATGTGGTGAGCAGAGTCACATAAGCATCTATGGTCAAAAACCAAGGAAGAGCATGCATAATATCCAATAATCATGTTGAAAACCTTAAAGGATAAGAAACTGTATGTTAAGTTGTCAAGTGTGAATTTTGGTTAAAAGAGGTGAGTTTTCTCGAACATGTAATCCTGAGTGGTGGAATAGTTGTTGATCCATCTATAGTAGATGCATTGTTGCAATGGGAGAAGCCTAAGTCGGTAACAAAGACCAGAAGTGTTTTCAGCTTGGCCGGTTATTTTAGGAGGTTCATAGAAGGTTTCTCAAAGTTGGCTTTGCCTCTGACTCAGTTGACCCATAAGGGAAAAGCTTATGTGTGGGATGTCCATCGCAAAGAAAGTTTTGAATATCTTAAAAAGAGATTGAGATCAGCGCCAGTATTAAAGTTACCAAGTTCGAGTTAATATTTCGCAGAGTATTATGATGCAACTAAGTTGGGTATAGTTAGTGTGCTTATGCAGAAAGCTCAAGTTGTAGCTTATACTTCTAGACAACTCAAAACGCATAAAGGAATTACTCTATCCATGATTTGAAATTAACTGTAGTGGCTTTTGTGCTTATGGTTTGGAGACCTTACCCTTATGGATCAAGATTTGAAGTTTTCACTGTTAAGAAAACTTTAAAGTAGTTGTTCAATCAGAATGAATTGAACATGAGGTAGATAAGATGGATGGAACTTTTGAAGGATTATAAATTCAATTTGATTTATCATCCGAGTAAAGTGAATGTAATAGTTGATGCTTTGAGTAGGAAGTCATTACATATGTAAGCGTTAATGGTCAAGGGGATGAATTTGATAGATAAAGTAAAGATCTAAGTTTGGTGTGTGAGCTAACACCAAAAAGTTCGAGATTGGGTATGTTAAAGGTAACTAACAATGTATTAGAAGAGTTTAAAGAAGGTCAGAAGTTGGATTTATACTTATTAGAATAGTTGGCACCGATAAGTCAAGGAAAAGAAGTGGAGTTTAAGATAGGTGATTATGGGATTATGAGATATTAGGGTAGGATTTGTGTGCTAGATATATTAGGACTTAAGAAGATGATCATACAAGTAGTTTTAATATTCGTCCGGGAGCTACAAAGATGTATCAAGACCTTAAGAGGATATTTTAGTGGCCAAGAGTGAAAAGGATGTTGCTGAGTTTGTGTATTCTTGTTTAGTTTGTCAAAAGTCGAAGATAAACTATTATAGTAGCTCAATGGTAGCGCGACTTGGGAGTTGGAAAGTCAAATGAAGGAGTCTTACTCGGACTTGTTCGTTCAGGTAAATTTTCAAGGACAAAAGTTCAACAAGTGGGGGAGAGTTGTAACACCCCAAAATTTATTCTAATTTTATTATTGTTATTATTATTATGGTTACTATTATTATTATTTAAAAATATATTGTTTAATTTTATTATTAGGATTATTATTATTAGGATTATTATTACCATTAATAATAAATTATTGGAAATTATATTATTAATATAAATTATTAGGGATTTATTAATAAAAGAGAAAATTTAGAGATAAGGGGAAATTCGAGAATAAAAAAGGGAGAGAAGAGAGCCGGGGGAAGCAAAACACGTATCTCTGGATAAAAACAAGAAAAGAGGACAAAAACCCTATCCACCATCTTCTTTCCCAAAGAAAACTTTCTTTTCGAAAAATCTAAGAGAAAACCCCAAATTCACCAAGGAAATCGCAATAAAGACTGTGAAAGAAAGAGTTGTCGCCATTGTTGAGATCTTCGCGTATATTCTGCAATAACGACGTAAGGGGGGTCCCTTAACCCCGGTTAGGTTAATGTTATATGATGAAAATTTCTATGAATTCTTGATTAATCCAGGATGGTGTGTTTTGTATGATAACTTGTTTGATTTTAATGTGTGTCTTAATTCTTTATGTAAATGGTGATGGTTGGAAATCTTGTTGGTCCACCATATTAATTATGGTTTATATGGCTCATAATTGCTAAAAACAAGATTGCATGCTTGTACCGTTGTTTGGATGTGAAATTGCGCAGAAAATGGGATTTTTAAAATTACCCACGGATTTCTGTTGTTGGCCACGAACTGGCCACAGGTAACCACCCATATTTTAAAGACCCTCGTTTTTGTTGGGCATAACACGACTCGTGTTGTTGGACACGGGCTGGTTGTGTTGTCCCTTGAATTTTATATGGGAAACTTTCCATGGACTCAACACAAGTCGTGTTTATAAACACGGGTGGCCCATGTTGGACCCACAATATTCTAGCACACGGGTTTCAACAAAAAATAAAATTTGCATATCTTGAGTTCCGTAAATCTTAATGAGGCGCAGTTTGAAGCCTTGAAAAGATAATGCATATAAATATCTTATGGTAATGTATTCATGATGTTTAAATGTGAGTTATGGTGTTAATCTATGATAATTGTGATTTATAGTTAGAATCCCCTTAGGTTGGATTCATGCTAAGTTAAAGTTATTTGTGAGAATAGTGGTGGACTATGACCAATCATTATGCCATATTTATTGGATTGTATGTGTGTTGGTTGCATGTATTCCATGAGTAGTGGTATACTATGATCAATTCTTATTAAGATAAATTTATCAAATTGTATGTCTGTTGGTTGCATGTGTTCTTAATCATTACAAAAAAGAATAGAATGAGATTGCGCAAGAAATGTTGTTGAGTCTTGATTTTATGTTTTAGCATAGAACTTGTGTTAGTTTGTTTTATGAATTTTGTGATCATAAAAATTGTGGTAGTTGGTTGTGGAAGGAGTTTGATGCAGATTTTTGGGGTTAGATTGTGTGAGAAATAGCAAGAAGATGGAACCTGATTTTTCTGGAAGGAACAAAGGCCATGTCAGGTAACACAACTAGGATGTATCCTCCACGGGTTTGTACTAAGGGAGGGGTCCTGTCCTAGCACGGGTCGTGTCACTTGTAACACCCCGATTTTCGAATATTTTATTTTAATTGAGTTTTGAAGTGTTATTTATTTAATTAGTTGATTTAATTAAATAAATGAGTGTGAGTAGAATTATTTAACTTAGTGAAAATGAAGAATATTATGGATTACTATAAACTAGAATTTAACTGTATTGTAATAATTTAAATAATAGAGAAATGTGAGAAAATGAATTTTGGGAATTAAAATAGATTTTTAATTAAATTAGGGATGTGAGTGGAATTAGTGAAAGTTGAGGGGAGTTACGGAATTAAGTATAATGAAGAAAATTGGGTTTTTACTTTTAAATAGGAGAGAAAAGTTGGAAGAAGGTTTACAGTACGTACAATTTTGTGAAAGGATGCTAAGGAGAGAAAGACGCATCCCTATCTTAGAAGGAGAAAGAGAGAGATTTAATTGTCAAATCTTCAACCTTTTCTGCAATTTTGAGGTAGGGGAAACTATTCATGACATGGATGTTTAGGCATGAAGGATAGAGAGGATATCTTATCCTCTTCCCTTTTTCTTTTCTTTTTCCTCCATCGATGATGGTTTGAAGCTTGAGAAGGTTTGTTCAAAACCTCTCTAAGGCCTTATGATATGATGTGATTTTCTCTTCGTGATCTGTTGATTATTGATTTTATTGTAAATCTGTATGCCTAATCGTTAGTTTTGATGTTCATGAGTATAGATGTTGAATTGATAAAATATGTTGATGTTTTATAATAAGGCGGGAATATAAATGTTGTTATTGATGAGCAAATGTTGATTTATGAGTTTGAATCGCCATGAGAATGAAAATATAAAAGTCTAGAATTTTTGCAGAGAGAAAATCGTAGATAAACATAGAAGGGGACTGACCATCTTGTTTCATATGTAACTTGAGTTTCATAAGTTTGTTTTAGGTCCGGTCAGTTGTGTTAGAAAACTAACGTGATAATATTTTCGTTGAAGTGGGGAGATTGGGTTGGAAAGTGATATAACAATAGTAGTTCTCTGGTTTTTATACCATAATCATAGTCAATTTCACTCATGCATTTCTCATCTTGTTTCATGCGTAACTGGAGTTCGTAAATTCGATCGAGATGCAATTAATTGCGTTTGAAAGAGGGTTTAAAGAACCTTTAAACTAAAGAGTTTCGTAATTTTATCATAAGTCTATAATATTTGGTGCTCTTGTGAAGTTAGACATTTTGTTTTAGAGTTTATGCGGGAAATATTGTGATATGGTTGAACTGGAACAATAGAACTAGAGCTAGAATACTCATATTGAGATGCAATCAATTGCATTTGAAAGAGGGTTCAAAGAACCTTTCAATTGGAGAAATTCATAATTTTATCATAAGTCTATAATAATTGACACTATTGTAAAGTGAAACATTATGTTTTAGAGTTAAATAAAGTCTATAATAATCGACACTATTGAGAAACCCTTGGAGCGATTTAAGGAATTTGAGTATATTTATAAATAATTGAGTTCGAGTTATTTGATATGTCTATTTTTTAGTTTGAGAATTAAATGAGTTAATTTGAGTTATTTGATATGTTTAGAGTTGAGTTTGAGCTATTTGATATCTTTAAGTTGAGTTTGAGTTATTTGATATATTTAGAGTTGAGTTTGAGAATTAAATGAGTTGAGTTGAATTATTTTATTTGTTTAAAGTTGAGTTTAAGTTATTTGACATGTTTAGAGTCGAGTATGATAATTAAATGAGTTGAGTTTGAGTTATTAGTATGGTTAGAGTTGAGTCTGAAATGTTTACAATTGGTTTTGATGAGAAAATAAGTTGAATTAGAGTTGTTCTTGAGATCTTAAAGGATATGTTTGTAACCATTAACCTTGAATAGAAGTTGTTAGAGTTAATTGTGAGTTATGTTGATGTTATAAGCATGCCTTGTTGAATATTGATGATTTTTTTATTCTATTATGATGTGTTTATGGGTTTGATGTTTAGGTTCGAAAAAAATCAGTGTTGTAGGACTCCGATCTAGTGTTGTAGGACTCCAATCCAGTGTTGAGGATCACTCAATAACATAACTCTGATATCCATCGTTGTAGGACTCTGGTCTAATGTTGTAGGACTTTGGTGCAGTGTTATGATTGATAATTTATATTGGTATTATGAGGTTTGGATTGAGATTGTTTTCATTTTTTGTAGCATCATGCATCATGTATATCATATATTAGCTTTGGACTTTGATCTAGTGTTGTAGGACTTCGGTCTAGTGTTGAGGATCGCTCAGTAACATAACTCTGATATTCAGCATTGTAGGACTTCATTCCAGGGTTGTAGGATGTTACCACATGCATGGGAGTATATGATTTACATATAGCATAATAATTTGTATGTTTTACATTACGTTGACCGATTATATCGATGTGAACTATCCTTGTTGTTTTATACATTGTTGTCATATATGAATGTATTTTCACGCCTTTCTTGTGTTACGTTCTCTTTTGTCGTTATTGATACAAGTGATCCCCAGATTGAGGGTGAGACGTGATAGCTATTGGTTACCGAGGATGGAATTGTTGGCCTCTTCATTAGTTGTTTGTTTTTGTTCGTCAAAATAACTGTTGTATCTGGTGTCGCTCTGATAGTGTAACATCGGGTTGGGAGTTTTGTTATGTTTTTAAGTTTTGTTGAACAATTTACTTTACTATGTTTTTTCTCAAACTTAAATGAATATAAATACTTAGTTTCTAATGTTATTCTCTTTTTAAATTAAAATTCTTCCTTTTGGAAATTAAAGTTGAAGTTGTTAATGTGACACCCTGATCGTTATCTTCATATTTTCTGCATTATTCTATAAATTATATTTGGGGTTTTAGGGTTTTATATCACTTGACACGGGAAGGTCGTACTGGACTCCCTATTCCCCGTTTCGTGTTGTTTTCCCCTTGTTTCATTGATGTTTAGGTCCAACCACAATTATGTTGCGATAAGATATTTAAATTTGTAAAGGATGTTATGAATACGGTAATTGTTGTTATGAGGTCTCTACACTTGAGTGAGGTGGAAAAGAGTAATTATGTAAGTGATGTAAACGTATTAGGACATGAGTCCAATGTCTTGATGAAATGTTTATGTGAATCAAGTTATTAACGTTTTAGGACATTAGTCTAATGTTGTGATAATAGTTATACTAATCAAATTACCAATGTTTAGGACTTTAGTCAAATGTCTTGATAATATGTATATGAGTTTAAGTTGTTAAGGTTACGACTCAAGTCCGGTGTTAATGTGATATAATGGTGTATTATGAATGACCATGTTAATAACATGAGGTTAGACAAGAACCGTTGTTGATTATGTTTAGGTTTGAAGGGTTAGTGTTTAACCTAATTAATGGTGTTATTAAAGTCACAAGAACTGGTGTGGGTTATGTTTAGGTTTGGAGGATTCAATGTTTAGCGTAATTGGCAGTGTTATTAGGTTCACAAGAACTGGTGTTAGCCTTAACCGGCGGTGTTAAATTTTGTTGTTGGAGTTTAGGATGGATAATTTTATTTGTTTGAAGCATCATGCGTCATATATTTCAGATTTAGGTTAGGACTTTGGTTTGGTGTTAGAATTTTGGTCCAATGTTTTAGGATTTAGGTATGATGTTTTAGGATTCCAGTAAAATAACTATAAATTGGTGATGGTGCCACATGCATGGGAGTATAAGAGATAAGCATTTCATATTATTCTTGTATGTGTTCAAAATATTGTATGGTTGTGAATTGATGATGCATGTAAGTTGTGAGATGTTAATCAATGTTATATGTATCTATGTGAAATGTGAATCGGTGTTATGTGTACGTATGTGAGACGTAACTTGATGTTACATGTGTTCTTGAGAATTATGTATTGATGTTAGGTATATGTTTGAAAATGCTAGCTAATGGTAATTGTATATGGTGAAAGGTCATGTGATGACATAAGTATAATGTGAAATATTACATAACCGTATATGGTGTCACGAGAATCGTGTCTCCCACATTTATGTTATCCTTGTTGTTACTATACCATGTACTCTTATAGAATGTATTCACACCTCTTTCGTTTCCATGCTATCCCCATGTGAACCTTCATGTAGAGTAATCTCATATTGAGACTAAGAAATGATCGTTGTCTTTTGTTCATGGAATATGGTATAGATATCCACTTCAACTGCTTGCTTTAATTGTATTTCTCGTTGGACCATAAGTCGACTATTAGTTTAATTTTGAATAACAACTCTGATATTGTAACATCAGGGTTAAGGTTGTTTTGGTATATCCCCCAATTGTCTTAAATTGAATAATCATACCATATTGTTATATTTTGAATTTCAATTTACATTTCAAAGTAAAAAGTTGAGTATTATGTGGGTGTGACACCCTTGTCTTATGTTCTTATATTCCGCAATATTTTTATAAAGAAAGAAAAAAAAATTATCATGGGTTTAGGTCTTACACAAAACCTACAAGTCACTGAGTAAACCCAAAAAAAATAAAAAACAAAAAGGAAGAAACCATTCTTGATGGAATAACTAAATTATAAAGCTTCAACCAAACAAGAATTAGGTTAGATCTCAGACCACTAACAACACCATAAACATAATAGAGATCCTGAAAGAAAACCCAAAGCCACTACACAACCTCTTAAATGAGTCTAAACACTTGATTCACTATTTCTTAAGACATCTGATAGGGTTCTGAATGGGTCAGAAAAAGAGGATGAGTTTTCCACTGACTTGCCAAAAAATTGATTCCAAACAAATTTCTTTTTCTTCCACCTCTTTTTACGTTTGTTGAAGAATTAGCGAAAAGTTTGTTAGACAGGTCTAGAATCCCTGATGTTTTCAATCCTAAAAAAAAACTTATCTAAATAATTAAAATAACATTTTTTTTCACACTCCTTTTTATTAATTATAATACATTTTTCTAATTTCTTCCTACTATCAAGGTTGACTTAAAGAGTAAGGAAACTCAAGCAAGAGAATTAGGCCTCAAAATTTTCAGCAAAAAGGCCTAAAAAAAAGTTTAGTTTAGTTACAAATATATAAAATTACATATAATTTACATCTATTATCATACTAGAGTGGGAAAAAGAGACTAATATGATTTTGGTCTTTGTTCAACTCTTGGCAGCCACAAAAAATAATTTTTTATATATTTTAAAGGTCCCACTTTAAAATTGATTTTAAGTCTATAAAGAGGTTGGATCGGCCCTGTGTTTGATGTATTTGATCCATAGGGTAGTGGAAAAACTTATCTAATTTAGTTACTTTTGTGAATCTGTTAATTTTTTACTTTAGTTGTCATGTCTTTTTATATATTATGGATTAGTGGACAACATATACTTAAATAAATATTTGTATTAAAGGGAAATATTATGATCTGTATTGGGAAATTATGGCGACACTAGTTCAAAACTAATATTCCATTTAAAATATTCTCATCATCAATCTATTAGTCCCTAACAACAATGTTTGAGTGGCTTATCAAAAAAATTTAGCAAAATTATGATGTCAAAATAAATGTTGGATAAATTAATTAAAAACACTGTTAATTTTGATCTATAAGAACAATACATGTACAAAATTTGAAAATTATATGAGATTAAAATTATGAGTCAAACCACAAAGTTATGGAAAAGAGAGATTGAACAGAGACTAAGAAAAAAGACTCAAGTTGATGATAAATAATTTGGCTTTATGCCTAGGAGGTCAATCATGAAAGTGATATTTACTACGACGTTGGATGGAGCAATATCACAAGAATCAACAAGATTTGCACTTAGTTTCATTGACTTGTGAAAAAGTGTCAAGAGAAATTTTGTGGAAGGTCCTAGAGAAGAAAGAGTTAAAATTGTATATGTTTTAGTTATCCAACATTTGTATGGGAGAGTATTGACTAGTGTGCAGATATAGTGAGGAGAGATGAACGTTTTTTCCATAACAATAGGATTGCATAAAAGTTTAACCTTAAACATTTACCTTTTAACTTTAATTTTAGATGTGCTTATTGAACAAATTCAAGAGTTATCACCAAGATGTATATATTTTGCAGATATAGTCCTACTTGGATATTCAAAGGAGAATTTAAATGAGAGGTTGAAGACTTGGAGACGAGTCTTATAATGACTTTTTTCTTTAGTATAATTAATATGGAGTATAGGGAATGTAATTTTAACAAAAGAAGAAATATTTGCTAACCTAAAGGTGAAATTTGAATAACATATCATACCACAAGTTACATTGTTTAAATATTTTGGATCTATACTACAAAACAATAGAAAAATAAAAGGAGGTGTAAAGCATCAAATTCAAGTTGAGTGGTTGTTGTGAAAGCAATGCTCAGAAAACAGAATATGATTGGTTTCTTTATTATCAAGAAAACCACAAAGGTAAAAGAAAAGAGAGAAGAGAAGAGAAAGAACACACAAAATGGTTAAAAACTAGATTCTTGATTCAATTACACATTAGGGAACAATGTTTACAATTTAATCTCAACCACACCACTTTCTCCACCTGAATAAGGTTATCAAGGATTAATGGATAAGTGAGAACTAGTATGCTATTTATAAGAAAACTAAACTCCAGCTTTCAACTAACATACTAAACAATTGGCCTAGTTCGACATGCTAACTTAAACACTAAGCTAACATATTTTGACAGAATGCTAGCACATGCTTCGACTACAGCATGCACATCTTCTATAGAATCATGAAGCTAACCTTATCGAGGCTAGAGTTCGATCCAAATACCATAAATTTCCTACTTATAACAAACTCTACAACAACAAGAGAACAAACTAGCTTTCATCATGCAACTTTATCAACTACATACAATGGAAGGACATGCTACTTGGTAGTGTTTTGGTGATCATTTCAGCAGCATTATCATAAGTTGAAACCTTTAGCACTTGGGCTTCTCCATGCTCGATTATATGTTTGACAAAATGCATACTCACATCGATGTGCTTGGTTCGCTCATGATAGGCTGAATTCTTCGACAGGTGTATTCCACATTGACTATCACATTTAACAGTGATAACTCGACCTTGAAATTGCAGCTCCTTAGCAAAACTTTCAAGCCACAATGCTTCTTTCACAACTTCAGTGAGGGCAATATACTCCACTTTAGTGATTGATAAGGAAACAACCTTCTAAAGTGTTGCTTTCCAACTGGTTGTTGTGTCAAACATAGTGAACACATATCCAAAAATAGATTTTGTGGAATCCATATAATATGTATAATCAGAGTCGACAAATCCTTCGACTTTGACTTTACTATCATCACCATAGGCTCCACCATAAATCAGGACTCTGCTCAGTGACCCATTTATGTATCATAGGATCCACTTTAGTGCTTGTCAGTGCTCCTTCCAAGGATTGACCATATACCTGCTTACAAGGCCCACTCCATACGATATGTATGGCCTTGTACAAAACATAACATACATCAAAGAACCTACTATACTGGATATGGAATTCTATTCATATAGGCTCTTTCGACTTAAGTGCTAGGACTTTGAGTTAAACTCAACTTGAATTAAGGATTAGTCGGTGTTAGAACAAGCTTTGAATTCGACATACCAAACTTGACGAGAATCTTCTTCAGGTGTGTCTCTTGTGATAAACATAATCTCGACTGCTTTTTATCTCTCCGGATATCAATCCTAAGATTTCTAGAGGCAGTTTCCAGATCCTTCATTTCAAACTCCTTATTGATTTCAACCTTCGCCTTCATAACATCTTCGACATTGTTGCTTTCTATGAGAATTTCATAAACATAAAGCAACAAAATAACAAGTGAATTTCTAGGTCAAAATTTGAGGTAAACATAATGGTCGAACTAGCTCCTAATGAAACGTGTGTGTGTCATGAACTTGTCAAAATTCATATTCCATTGTCGAGGTGATTGTCTCAGGCCATATAACAACATATTTAGTTTGCACACATAATATTCCTTTCCCTTTTCTACATTCCCTTCAAGTTTCCTCATCAGGATTGTTTCATCTAGATCACCATACAGGAAGACTTTATTCACATTTATTTATTCAAGTTTTAGGTCAAACTTTGCCATCATAGAAAACAACATTTAAATGGATCTATGTTTTACAACAGGTGAGAATACATCATTGAAGTCGACACCTTCTTTCTGAGTGAATCCTCTAGCAATCAACATTTCTTTATATTGCTTCGACATTACTCCTTTGATTCATTCCTTAACCTTGAAAATCCACTTACAGCTGACTAACCTGCCCCTTTCAAGTTTCTCGACCAGCTCCCGAGTGTTATTATCATGAAGACATTTCATCTCACCATCCATGGATTTTAGCCATTCAGTATTCTCTCGACTCCTCATAACTTCCTTATAGTTTTTAGCTTCTTCATCCAGAACCTCACTTGCAGAGATTAAGGCATAACCTATGAGATCTGCATAACTAAGTCTCTGAGATGGTTTGATGACTCTTCTCAACCTAGATCTTGCCAACAGGTAGCCATTATCAAGCTCCTCATATTCATCGCCAGTTTATGCTTCTTCTTCGAATTCATCTGGGACATGCAATTCAACATCACTATGCTTCACTTCAACAGGAATCTCTTCATGTCCTAACTCTTCTTCAGAGATCTCTGCATTTCGACCAGCATCGTCAGTTTTCTTGAAAGCCATATTGGCTTCATTGAAAACTATATCTCGACTTGTGATTCACCTCATGTGACCTGCCTCTAGGCACCACAACCTATAAGTTTTGACTCCTTTAGGGTATCCAAGAAAGATAAATCTCAGAGCTCTAGGTTCAACCTTGTCTTGCTTAATGTGAGCATAGACTAAACATCCAAATATTCTAGGTTTATTGAGATTAGGTGGATTTCCCAACTAGACTTCTTCAGGCGTCTTCATCCCCAAGGCAGTCGAAGGACATCTATTTATCAGGTATGTTGTAGTCACAATAGCCTCGGCCCATAACACCTTCTTCAATCCAGCACTAACCAACATGCATCTAACCCTTTCCAAAATGGTTCAATTAAACCTTTCATCCAAACCATTTTGTTGGGGAGTACTTGTAGTAGTTATGTGCCTTGCAATACCAGATATAACATAATATCTATCGAAAGCCTCATTGCAAAATTCAAGACCAGTGTCGATCCTCAACCTCTTGACCTTCTTGCCAGTTTAGTTTTCGACCAGAGTCTTCCAACTTTGAAATTTTCAAAATTGTAATCCTTAGCTTTCTGAATGAATGTCTATAACTTTCTGGAATAATCATCAACTATGGATAGGAAATATTTTGCACCTAAGTGTGAATGGTTCTTTGCAGGCCCTCAAAGATCAGCATGAATGTAATCAAGGGATCTATGTGTTCTTTGTTAACCTTTTTTAAACTTAACCCTACAGGATTTACTAAATACACAAGGTTCACAAAACTCCAATTTTTTGACCTTGTCACCGCATAACAAATTTTGTTTCCACAATTCGACTAAACCTCTTTCACTGACATGGCCAAGTCTCTTGTGCCATAGCTGATTCTTCGACACAGGTTTTATGGATGTCACATTTGTTAAACCACTTACAACCTCATCCTCAAGAGTATACAAGTCTTGTTTCTTTATGCCTCTCAAAACTTCCTTCAACCTCTTCATTACCCTTAGGATACTTTTCTCTCCTTTAAAAACATATACTTTCTTGTCGAATTCACCAAGAGAAATTAAATTTATCTTAAGTTCAGGTACATACCGTACATCAATCAATAGCCTTATTGACTCATCATGGAGCTTGAATCTCACATATCCAATACCTTCAATTTTGCAAGCTTTATTGTTTCCCGACAACACCGATCCATCATCTTGATCACATAATTCCTCAAACACATCTTTGTTTGGAGTCATGTACCGAGTACAACCTGAATCCATAATCCACTCCTTGCTAGAGTCGGTGCTTGAAACCACCAGGACATCAGATGATTCATAACCATCTTGCACAGTGGATGCATTACCATTATCCTTTCCACCATGATTATTCAATCGATCAGGGCACACATTTCTTGTGTGATCCTCCTTCTTACAATGATAACACCTAATATCGGGAGCATTACCATCATAAGAATTCTGTAAAACTTTATCCTTCTTCTTC
Source organism: Lathyrus oleraceus (assembly GCF_024323335.1). Taxonomy (NCBI): domain Eukaryota; kingdom Viridiplantae; phylum Streptophyta; class Magnoliopsida; order Fabales; family Fabaceae; genus Lathyrus; species Lathyrus oleraceus. The sequence continues at coordinate 532,707,352 of NC_066581.1, read as the reverse complement.
TCAAACCTACTATCTTTCTTTGTGAATTTCCCTTTTATAGATAATCTTTCACCAACTGTCGATGGCTTGTGCACCTTTTGTTCATTCAAGTCCTTAGAGTACAAGGAATATTGAACTTCTTCAAAGGTCAACGAATATCTTCCATTCAAAAGAGTTTCTTTAAAATGAGCATGAGATCTTGATAAAGCACACAATAACAACAAGAACAATGCTTGATCTTCATCATCAATCTTGACCTCGATGTTTTCAATATCAAGAATCAACTTGTTGAACATATCCAGTTGCTCAGCTAAGACTTGGTCTTCACTCATCTTGAATGAATATAAAGCTTGATTCAGGTAGAGTCTTTTGACCAAAGATTTTGTCATGGACAAACCTTCAAGTTTTCTCTATACACCAACTGTAGTTTTCTCCTTCAAAACCTGTCAGAGAACCTTATCACCAAGGCTCAAGATGATTGCATTATGGGTTTTCTCGATCATCGTTGTCTTCTCCTTCTCCGTTAGGGAAACATCCACTTTCTCTGATCCTTTGAATGTTTCTAACAAACCTTGTTGAACCAGTAGAGCTTGCATCTTCAAGCGTCACAAACCGAAATCATTCAAACCAGTGAATTTCTCAATCTCATACTTTGTTGACGATATCTCCTCCTTCACGCTCACCGCACCAATTTGTTGTGAAAGTGATGCTCTGACAACAAAGTATGATCGATTTCTTGATTATCAAGAAAACGACAAAGGAAAAAGAAAAGAGAAAAGAGAAGAGAAATAACAAACAAAGTGGTTAAAAACTGGATTCTTGATTCAATTACACATTAGGGAACAATGTTTACAATTGAATCTCAACCACACCACTTTCTCCACTTGAATAAGATTATTAGGGATTGATAGAGAAGTGAGAACTAATATGTTATTTATAAGAAAACTAAATCCTAGCTTTCAACTAACATACTAAACAATTGGCCCAACAAACTGACTCAATTCGACATGATAACTTAAACACTAAGCTAACATATTTCGACAATATGCTAGAACATACTTCGACTACAACATGCATAACTTCTGTCGAATTATGAAGCTAACCTTGTCGAGACTAGAGTTCGATCAAAATATCACTGTGGTTAAAATGGATGAGGGTCTTAGAGGTTTTATGTGACATGAAAGTACAATTCAAATTGAAGGAAATTTTTTATTAGACAACTGCGAGACCTACGATGTTGTATGAGACCGAATGTTGGATGGTCAAAAACCAATATGTGAATAAATTAAGTATAAGATAAATAAGGGTGTTGAATTGGATATGTGCGAAAACTAAACGAGATTAGATTGTAAATGAAAATATTATAGAGAATGTGAGGTATAACCTATACTAAAGAAGATTGTGGAAATATGCTTAAAAAATTTAGATCGGTATAAAAAAATATGGGAAAAAAGGTGGATTAGAGAGAGTGGTCAAATAACTATAGATGAAGAAAGACCTAAAGAAGTTAAGAGAAATTTTTAAGAAAGATGTGTAATCACGTTTGGACTAAATGAGACGAGTTGAATCATTTCTAGGCACAACTCAGGTCACTTAATTACACCTTAAAAATCATAAATTCATTATACTTGTCCATGTTTTTTTATTGGTATTTGCTAGTGGTCAATACTTATTGTAAATGTGAAGTTGAATTTGAGCCTAAATTTCTACCTAAAATATTTTTACAACCAAATCATTTGGAAGTAATCCAAGACAATGCTTGTCGACAGATATTGATACCAATTTGCAAATAAAAAGTGGGAAAAGTGGACAAGCACTTGAGTGTTGGGATGAGAATGGGACTTGTGTGGTAAGGAGATTCTATTACAACATGATGTATAGATGAAATGAAATATGTTGTTGTAACACATTGCCAAGATTGTTTGTACTTTCCTTCTGTACCAAATGGAACTAGGGTTGTCAATCAAATCAAGTGACACCATTCTGCACAAAACTTTGCTTCCTCTTCTTTTGTATGGATAAGAACTTTTGTTTATCCACTTAGGCATTTCCAAATATTAATGGGAAAAAAACAATAGAGCTATTTATAATAACTTTTGAAATGAAGTTCTTTTTCTCAAACAGATTAATTGTCAAAAACAATAATAAATAATATGTAGCAGCAGAAATAAAAATCTTCTAATTTAAAAGAATGTGTGAAAAGCAACAACAAAAGTTAAACGGCAACAAATTATTTTTGTCAAAAAATTTAATGTAGAAATTTTTTCAAAATAAAAATTTAATTATATATGGTCTAAAGTAAGAAAATACCTTTAATATAATCAAATAATGTGACAAGACCGTTTTAGTTTACAAGATGTGATTAGGATCATCGATAAGAAATTTTTTATTCAATTAATTCAGTTTTTAAAAAAAAAAATCTAAAAATAACTCATATTTTAGATTAATTTTTAAACTAGTTTATTTTTAAAAAAAATAAAAAACGTCAACATATAAGTGTCAGATGAATTGACACCTACCCTTAAATTTGAAGAGACGCCAATTGAATTGACTTCTACACATGGTGGTGTCAATCCAATTGACGTTTGCGTGTAAAGAATGAGAGGATGCGTCAATTGGTCTAGCGTCTATGTGTATTGTATAATATTTTTTGTATAGATAGAGATGTAGTATGATTCATTTTTCCACATCTATTTTCATTATATTGCAAACATGATTCGTCTTCGTCGCTGCTATGGGAAAATGATTTATTCGAGAGACAAGCCTCCGATGAAGATGCTCTTCTGGAGCATTTGTCGTTTCGAGCAACTACAGAAGGAGTTGGTTCGTTGGTTAGACGGAGACATACCCGAAAACGAAAAAATTAGAAGTATTGAGAGACACGATGTCGTACGTGGGTGGGTGCGAGTTAAAAATGATAAGGATGCTAGTTTAAAATGATAAGGATTTGAGGGAAATGATGTTTGGACCAAATGATATCAGTTTGATTGTTGTGATCAGTTAAAAAATTTGTTTTTAAATGTCGTGGTTAAGTATTTTTATCTGTTTTGATATTTATTTTTGTGTTGTTTAATTAGACATGTTCGTTTTTAAGTGTGTTTAAGTTAGGGTGATGTTCGTTGTTAACATTGTTGTAGCAAAAAGTTATTAATATATCAAAATCAAATGTTACAAAAATTGAAATAAGGTACTAAATTATGATGCAGAGGTTGCTCAGAGATTGAGACATTTTTTCTTATTGTGTCTGTCATACCCCAATTTTGTCCCGACATTTTAAAACTGCCATTAGCATTCAAGATAAGGAGGCAAACTACATGGACTCAAAGCATGGCGATTGTACTTGAGGTAAACTAGGTTTTCTATGCATCATCTTGAGGTGTGCTCAACCAAACACAAAACCCTAATCCACTCTGCCTTTTGGCCTTTAGAAATTTTGAATCCATTTGGATCCTTTGGTCAAGGTGAGATTCATTTGTTTGATTGTTGGTTCATTACATTGTTATGTGTTTGGTTAAAGCTTTACTAGTTGCTGCATTAGTTTGATTGGTTGTTGGTCATCCATTCATTATGAACCATATCATCATAGTTCATATCATCACTTGCTTCATTCACAAGTAACCTTGAAGCTTGCATTCCATTAATTCAAGTTCATTTGAAAGCATTGCATGGTTCATGAGTACAAGGCGCATCTTACAAATACAAATCCCTTTGGTGGATGGGATACAAGTTTGGTTCATCATTTTGGTCCATTTCATCTCATTTCAAGCATTGAGCATTGAATTGCATCTTTTCCACCTAAGTTGATTTTTGGTCAATTGTTGACTTTTTGGTCAACCAATTGACCAAAATAAACAAATCAATAGTGATTTTTCTAAGTTTATCTCATGGCGTTCTATTTCAATGGACCATTATCATTGTGAATCGTGTTAGGCCATGACATGAAGGGATTCATCAAGATTTTGTGTCCATTTTGCATTGAATAATTTTAGTAAGACCAAGTCATTGGAACATGTTTGTTTAGGTCATTGCACATGTATTCCAATCATCCATGTTTTTGGTATAACACGTAAATGAAATTAATTTTGAATTTTGAATCACCAAGTGGAACTATCATCCTAATTAGGAGTTTCTTTCTATTTCATAAGCATAATTACATGTCAACCATAAGATAGGATCACTACATAAACATGATCATCCTAAAAATTGTTATTTACAAAATCACATTACTCGATTTTTTTTTACAAACTTTCACTATATTACATTTGTTACACGATGAACACCAATTATCACAAAATACTTTAACATTAATTTCAAAGCATCAATGAAAAGAGAGAGACCTTATGGCAGCCCATGTGTTGATCTTCCATGATCCATCATACTCATTGTCCATACACTAACCACAAAACAGCATGACCATTAGCATCACAACAAGGCATCATCCTCATTCAGTCCACGAACAGCCATCGAGGGGAAATCTGTAGTAGCCATTCAATCATAGGCAACCATCAGTTCAGGCAGGGCAACATCATCATCACACAAAGAATGCAATTGGGGACCACACAAATCATAAAAAGGATAAAGAAGAACAAGTCAATAAAATTAAGCATTTTCAAAAGCGTGTGATTGCTCAGGTGTACATTATGAGACCACGCTAATTTGAAATCCAAATTTAGCAAACAAAAGTGAGAAAATCACAAAGGCTTTTTCAGCAGAGGAATTCACTGTTATTCCACTCACAAGCAATCCCACCAATTTCTTCCAACGGACACATCCTAACAAAAATCACAAATCACTATTTTCTGACACGAGCCAACACAAAATTATAACTAATTCACACGTATTTTGCCCTCTCTAATTACCTAATTCATCCCATATATAAGCTAGTATTGTTTCATTAAGAAAGGTGGTCACTCTGTAAAAATCATTTTCAGAAGAACGTCACTTATAGCTTAGAATATTAAAATTACTCAGAGTTTCTCATTGAAACTCTGAGATAGTTTAAGCAAAACCCTAATACTGAGCCAGTAACAACAAAGCATAACAACACAACAACACAGTGCAAAGAAAAGGAAGGAAGAAAAAGGCATTGAGAAGCATAAAAGAATTGGAGAAGGAACTTACCTACTTTCACCGGAAAAGTCATCGGACTAGCTATGATTTGGTAAGTTGTTTTTTTCTTCTTCATTTCTTGTCATCGCTTTCCTCTCCATGATGATCTGACTGATACCCCCTTGTTAATTTCTTGAAAACCCTGATGTATGAGGTTGAATTTCGTTTTTAGGGTTTTCTTTTTCGGTTGTGATTTTTTCAAATCCGGTTTCTGATTTGTGTTTGAAGTAAGATTTGAATTGGTTTTTGTCTTATGAGTTTGGTATTTTTTGTTTCGAATTTTGTGGCTTCGTTTGAGGGTCGACCTTGGCTTAGGGAAGGGTTTCTGGTAAATATAAGACCGGATTCGAAATCCTTGGCCAAATTAAAGGTGGTTAGTGTTTAATGTTTTAGGTTTTGGGATGGTGGTCTGTCGGAGAAGAAGGTGGCGCCGCCGCCTGTGACCGGAAACCACTGTCTTCTCCGGTGAGGGTTTCTCAGAGAGGGTGAAAAGAATTGCAAATTTTTTTGGGGGGAGTGAGGAGAGAGAGAAAGATTTTGTGAAATGAGAGGGATCCGTGGGATTTGTGGTGTTTTAAAAGTTTTTGTTTGGGCTGGGCATGGTGGTGACAAGTGTCTCTACTGTGGACACTTATCACAGACCAAGTATTCCTACTCATCGGATCCGATGTATAAGCGTCCACACTGCTACCATATTCCTGCACATTATTGACATCCGATTTGGTTGACCAAGTCAGATCTCGTGATCTGACGGTCCTGATTGTTGCCCTAAGTCAACAGAGGTTAACCAAGCCTCTGGTGGATCTTCCCTAGGTGTGGGCCTCCGATTTTGGGCCTGGGATGCTTTGTCTCTTTGCACCCCCACTATATACTGTAACATGGGCGCCCATTTTGGGCTTGTTGGGTCTAAGGGCCCATTTCGTTTTTTATTAACTAATATTTTAATTATTTGTCTTTTTATTTAATTTTATTAATTATTCAATTGTTTTTTTGGGATTTGTTTGAGCTATTTATCTTATGCTTGATTGACCTATTCACTTGTACGATTTCTCATGTCATTTAAATCATGTATTGGGTTTTACTTTTATGATGATATCCAATTGTTAATCATTCTAAATATTTTAATCATATTAAACCATTTAAAAATTAAATAATTTTCTATTCAATGTCGAGCCCATTTCAACACCTTTGTAAGTCGAATGCTTTTAGCATCGTCATCAATCTCACATATCTTACTCCTGGGCTTTCTTACAATGAGACATATTTTGTTTTAATTAATGAATTAGACGATTAATTCACCCAATATACCTTTAATTCATCCATAAACGCAAATTCAAAACCTAGATTCAACGTCGAGTATTTTATTAAATCAAAACTAATGCACTTTAATTATACCTGAACATAATTTAGAAATGAAAAGGGGGATGATTTCGAGCCTTCGACTCCTCTCCTCAATTGTTTGGGTACGATTTCCCTTACTCGATTAGTCAAACACTTGTCATTTCTCTTAAAAACTTCTAAACCATTTAAGTCAAATCATTTTCATAATAAACTCAACAAAAAGGGAGATGGTCTAGAGTCTTCAACTTCTCTCCTCTAATACTTGGATACGAGTTGCCTTACTCAGTCATTTGAGTATTTGTCATTTATCTAAAAACTATAAACCATACACAAACCTATTTTCATAATAATTTAGATGAAAAAGAAAGTATTCTAGAGCCTTATATTCCCTTTCCTGAATACTTGGACACAAGTTGCCTTACTCGGTCATTTGAATATTTGTCATCCATTCAAGACACCTTAGTATTATTAAATCCTTTCGCAATTAAGAATGAAAAAGGAGATTTTCTAGAGCCTTCGATTCCTCTCTTCGATTATTTGGAAACGAGTTGCCTTACTCGACTATCCGAGTAATCGTCATCCAAACAAAACATTCAACATATTAATTCAACTTGTCACCCCTGTGTGATCAAAACCTTTTCAGAAAGAACATTGTTTAATCCTTCTAATGTGCATAACAAACTAGTGTTTAAGCCTCCGTCGAGAGTAGACAAGCCAATGTTTATCCTTTAGAACATGATCTAGACAGTTGCTCATTAAAAGATACCAACAAATCATAGTTCCCCGAACTACAAATGCTCTGATTTCCTTATTGTACTATAAGGATACGTAGGTACGAGATTGAGAGATCTTGGTGAGCACACTAATAAAAAACCCTCCCTTTTTCCTCTTTTGAGGTTATTTTTCATTTCTCTTTTCAATCATTCATTCACTCGAAGAAAAACAAATAACATTTAGCTAACATCCAAATTGCAAATTAGACTAAAAGGTTTTCGTTAAGTACAACGAACGTGAGAGGTGCTAATACCTTTTCCTTGCGTAATCGACTCTCGAATCTGAATATGGTTGCGACAACTATCTTCTTTATTTTTAAAGGTTTTATCGATATTTTCCTATTCCCTCATTGGAATAAATAAAGTTCGGTGGCGACTCTGTCCGAACCATTTTTCCGCGACCATCGCGAAAGATTGTATTTTTCGAGATACGACAGCTGGCAACTCCATTGGGGACCAAAGCTCCAAGCAAGAGAGAGTCAAACCCAACTTAGTTCAATTTGCGTTGTTAGCTTTGTTTGTTTGCTTTCTTTATTATATTATTGTCTCTTTGTAATTGTTATTTTGTGATTTATTGATTGATTCTTATATTGCTATTGGGGGCTCTCTTATTATTGACACTTTGTGAGATATGCTCTCTATCCGAGTCTGAGAAAAACCAAAGGATTAAGATGGTGGTTGTGTAGTAGAGGTCCAGAAGAAGCCTTCCTTGTTGGGACGATACGAAGACCCCGTCTAAAGTAGATTCTCTTGAGATATTATTGTCCGATGAGCCTTCTTCACGACAATAATGTTTTCAAGTTAGATCAATTATTCTAAGGACCTTTTAAACTCGTTCCATCCATGGTGGTTGTGTAGTATTAACCTACGATACTTCGGACATGTTTGGTTAATATGAAAGCCCCAATCAGATGACATCCCTTAGACGTATTACTACCTTAGTGTAATATTTCCAACCTCAATATATGACTCTGAGAAACTTTTTAGAACCTTGGACTCGATGGTTGTGTGGTAAAAGCCCACAAGGATCCTTCCTTGTTGGGATGATACGAAAACCTTACCTAGACGAGATTATTTTGAGGATATTAGTGTCCGACAAGCCTTCGTCATGGCGATGGTATTCTCAAAAAGGATCCATGACTCTAGGAACCTGCCAACTTTAGAGTTTACCCATGGGGTTCCAATAATCAGAGATACCTGTTATCATAACCAATATTGTGAACTTACCTATACATGATTTTGAAACCATGCATAAAAACATTGCATATTCATGACATAACTAAAGCTAGCGGAAATATACCCAAACGCATCACACGCTTGAACATACAGCAAAGTCATCATCAAACTTTATTTATTCCCGAAAGAAAGGGAAAACATCGATAAAACTCGGTGGAAGAGATAACTGGGTAAGGAAGTCGGTTATGCAAGGGGAAGGTATTAGCATCCCTCAAATCCTTTGTACTCAACGGTGACCAGTTTGATTGTTTGTTGCTCGAATGGATGTGATATCTAAGGATTACTCGCAAAAGAATAAGGGAAAAATGAAGGAAAAGATAAAGTGCTCGGAGAGGATTAGGGCCCTCATGCCTATGTATCATTATAGTGCAATAAGGAATTCATAACTCTGTAGTTCATAGAACTAATGACGAGAGGTGAAAGAGAGTTGTGATAAAGGTATGGTCTGAACCAAAGAATAATGTGGTTTGACTCCAAAAAGGGATGAAATCTGAACTTAAGAGTATAACTGTCATTAACCAATGTGGGTAGCCTAAAACATTCGCCACTATATGGTACGGTCTAAAACAAAGAGAATTAAGTGTTTGGTTCCATAACAAACATCTTTTGGTTCACAAGCAGACACAAGATGGAGTTCAAAGAGAAAGGTATATCACATGAAGTGAATGAAGGTAGAATATGATGAAAGATATGGATGACTCCCTAAGGCATGGAAATAAATAATGATAAATATGTTCCCGGAGGATTCGAACCCTCATGCCTACGTATTCTCATTCTACAATGAGAAAGTCAGAGCTCCGTAGTTCGTGGAACTAATGCGAAGAAAAGAAAGGTATTGATAGGATTTCCCAGAGGCAAAGCACATTACTTGAAAAGCAAGGATGTGGCATTAACCAATGATGATAATCAATCACTGGATATTTATAAAGGCAATGGTCTGAACCAAAGATGCTACCAGAGTTTGAGACTCCATGGGATAGGAAAAGGTATTTGCTAGAGTTTGCAACCCAACAAGATAGAGTGAGAGATATACAATCAGAATCTGAACTCCATAGGGCAAGAATGTCAAGGTTTGTACCTTATAGGCAAAGAATAAAGACAGAGTTTATACTCCATTGACTGAATGCCAAGGTCTGTACCTTATGGATAAGAAACAAAGCATCAGTAATCGCTCATGCAATCAATAAAGAGATAAGTCTTATTTTGCTTCCTCCTTTTTAATTCCTAAGTTGAAAGTTGTTATGAATCGGGAACTTTTCTATTTTTCCTTTATGCATCCGAGAGTTAGCCTTCAAAGTGAAAACACTTTGTTTTTTATGGTCTATTTTACTATGAATATTAGGTGTTTAATTAAATGTATTGTGTACAATTAATCTATGTTGTTGTGAATACCGAACATACTTTATGTGAATGTTAGGAATTTGTGTTTTTGAACTGGTTTGATTAATTAATTATTAGAAAAGAACCACTATCCTAACAATGGAAGTCTTAAGTGATACATTTGTAGTATCAGAGTGAGCTCTTGGAGAGTTATTAACTGCACTGATTGTTATTCATCGGTGTAATATCATCAGTAAAACATTTAGCTTCCATGGTATTCACATGGAGATAAATTGATGTAATATATAATGGAATCTACTTCAATGGCCAACTTCCTCAATGATCCAAACTGTTTCGGGAACCTTAAATCGGTTCGTGTGTGTTTTACATTTGCTGCAGGTGCTGAATCTCAGGTGGAACTGTGTAATCTTTGATGGCGTCTTGAAATGCTTGAAACATAGAAATATAACGAGCATTACAACCAGATATATCTCCAGACAGATAATGTAAGACCACCTTATAAACTGAGGGATGCACAAGACCAAGCTTGAAAAACTTTGCCTCAAGATCAGGAAGCTGACTCCCATGTTCATACTGTTGCAAATGTCTGAATAGTTCAACTCTATTCCTGACTTCAGTTTGGTTTACCAAAGAACATCATTTAGCTTTCTCCACTTTGCTCTTATCATCATATTGCAGGCGTGGCTTCAGCTGATTTTATATTCGCTGAAGTTACAGTTCTAGATGTTGTATTTCCTTCAGCTTTTGCAACAACCTTTGCAGCTCGCTGAGTTTCTTGAAGAGCACGTCGTTCAGCTTTTGAGGACTTGTTTTTCTTCTATTTTGAATTTAGAGACTTAAAAACAGATTTGATGAATTAAAATGGTTGAATAAACTGAGCTGCTATCACTAAGATAAAAGGCAACAAATCCCCTACACATGGGCAACATGTGTCAGACCGCATCATGAATATCAAAACGAGCTGATGAGACAAATCTAGAAAGAGTGGATCGTTGGTCTTAGACCAGGAGGCGTGACAGATGCAAATTTATGCCCTAGTTGATTATTTTGATTGTTGGATAAAGCGAGCGATTGTCTCTACCGTTTGTAACTCCTTAGATAACTCATTTAAAATTGTATGTTTAAATAATGAGTGTCGCTTATTTCTCCTACGAGGGCGGGAGACATCTCCTCTTTTCTAAACACTTAAAATTATGCAGGGTGGTTGTCGGAAGAAATTATATCCTATTGAATAACTCGAATTTTCAATAAGAAGAAATAGAATACTATGATAAAAAAACCAAGATGTCACGCGAATTAAGAAAATCGGAAGCTGAAGAAGAGAAGTCGATTGATCTCATCGGGACAACAATCTGATGCAAAATTCGATATCATCTTCTGAGTAGTACGAAACATTTTTACATAATTCATTAGGTACAAAGTCTGATAGAGACTTACTCTCTAACAAAAGTAGGGGTCGAGAACGACAAGGACCTCTATTGAGGGCATTTAACCCATGATCTCCATATGGGGCAAATCGGTCAAGTATATAGGAACCTTTGACCGGGTTATCTTAATTAAAACTTATGATCTTAAACTAAAGTCCAAGTAAATAAAAACCTATAGAAAACCAGTCAAGTAAATAAGAACCTTTGACCGAGTTATGTTAATTGAAACCTCTAATTGAATCAAAAGTCCAAGTAAATAAGAATCTTTGGAAAATCGATCAAGTAAATAAGAACCTCTGATCGGCTTATGTTAACAGAAACCTCTACCCTTAACTAAAGACCAAGTATAAATATACCTTTGGCATCTCGGCTGAGTTAGCATAACTCTAGACCGGCCAAGTTAGCATACCTCTGATCTTAAATGAAATCCTAAGTTAATATACACCTGGTATCCTGGTCAAATTGACGTACCTCAGACCTTAGTGGTTTGGTTAACTTATCTCTGGCCAATCTCTGATATGATCCACCAGCTAATTAGTCGGTCTGTGTTTAAAAAAGACGAGACATATCAATCACCAATGCCCAACTCACTGGGCTTTGAACCTATACGGTACTAATCTCAATTAAGGGTAGGCTAAGATCTGTTTGGGGTCAGCCATTCTATTTGATTTCCAGTCAAACAAATCAATTATTATCAAAGAGATAAAGCACATTAGGGATACATAACATTTCTAAAAGGATTAACATGGTGACAACTAAAAACAAACTCATGAGGGCTCAAATATTATTGTCAAAGGATCTGGAAAGCGTCCAAACATTACAAAATGCATTCATAAAGGATCACTAACGACAAAACAATTATCAACCAATACTTCGATGAGAATGATCATCGGTTTAGTCACACCAAATATTCTCGGATATTGGACCTCAACTCACATGGGTCATGTAAAGAATGAAACAAGATATGCTCGGAATTTTCCAACCTGTGATCATCTTAATCTTTCAGAATTTGGTTACAACTAATATTCAGAAACTTACATGACTATCCCAACTCTAATAACAAGGTCAAGCCTTGGCTTAGTTCAAACAGGATTCCAACAAGTCGAGATTCCACTGGGGTTCTCTAACTTCTCTATGTCTATAACCTACAGAGTTCTATGACACTAACAAATTGAGATCCCGTCGGGATTCTCCGACTTCTCTATGACTAGAACCTACCGAGTTCTATGACACTAACAGGTCGAGACCCACCTAGGGCTCTCCGACTTCTCTATGTCTAGAACCTATCGAGTTCCATGACACTAACAAGTCGAGATCAAATAGGGCTCTCCAACTTCTCTATGTCTAGAACCTACCGAGTTCTATGACACTAACAGGTCGAGACCCCCCTAGGGCTCTCCGACTTCTCTATGTCTAGAACCTACCAGGTTCTATGACATCAACAGGTCGAGACTCCACTAGGACTCACCGACTTCTCTATGTCTAGAACCTCTCGGATTCTATGACACTAACATGCCGAGACCCCATTGGGGATCTCCGACTTCTCGATGTCTAGAACCTATCGGATTCTATGACACCAATAGGTCAAGACCCCACTAGGGCTCTCCGACTTCTCTATGTCTAGAACCTATCGGGTTCTATGACACCAATAGGTCGAGACCCCACTATGGCTCTCTGAATTCTCTATGTTTAGAACCTACCAGGTTCTATGACACCAGCAGATCGAGACTCCACTAGGACTCACCGACTTTTCTATGTCTAGAACCTCTCGGGTTCTATGACACTAACATGTCGAGACCCCATTGGGGCTCTCCGACTTTTCGATGTCTAGAACCTATTGGATTCTATGACACCAACAGGTTAAGACCCCATTGGGGCTCTCCGACTTCTCTATGTCTAGAACCTATCGGGTTTTATGGCACCAATAGGTTGAGACCCCACTGTGGCTCTCTGACTTCTCTATGTTTAGAACCTACCGGGTCCTATGACACTAACAAGTCGAGACCCCGTTGGGGCTCTCCGACTTATTTATGTCTAAAAGCTACCGGGTTATATGACATCAACTGGTCGAGACCCCACTGGGGGTCTCCGATTTCTATGTGTCTAGAAATGGTTTGGAAACCCTGTCAAATTAGAATCATGATGGTGATGGGTTTCCTCGTAAAACTAAGCCGGATGGAAATATAACCCATTCAAGAAGAAATAATTTTGGGATTCTTTGTCTGGACACTTCATCCCATTAGGCCTTATGACGGGGGGATTATATACACCACTAAATTCTCAAAGCCGAGTTATAAGTCACTAGGCTCGAGAGGTTAAAATAGGGTGTGTCGGGTACTTTAAAAGATAACAGAGTTGCTACTCATGAAAGAAATAGGAGCTCGGATCATAGAGTTATCAGAGGTACATTTCCAGACGATGAGTAAAAATCGGTGTAACGACTATAAGGTATATACATCCTGGATTCGGATATGCCCGGGATGGCCTATCAGACATGATGCACTCATCTCGGATTCTAGAAGGGATAGCCAAAGGTCATTAACCAGTTATGAAATTATGATTTGTCTACTACAACATTCTCCCAAAAATCATGGAACGTCATGAATTTCATCAATAATTGGCGACTTTAACTGATATCTAATAATGACCATCAAACCTTATTTATGTCCATAAAAAGTAATTGGGTGGGTCTCTTGGAAACCCTACTTATATTTTGATTCTTTTTAATTTCTTGTATAGCTGAACAAATAAGTATGTAATTGTGTCTCAATATAAATGAAGTGTAATATATTCAACAATAGTTCATATTGTGTCTTAATGCATTTTTGATATTTCCCATAACATCATTTGTTCTTTTGTAAAATAAAAATATAAGGTTTTATTTTAAGGGTTCTGTTTTGAAACTGATTTAGGAGAGGTTTCAGAAATGCATCTCCAGAATAAGATAATAGGATGCGGTTCCGAATATATATCTCTGAAATCAGCATGTCAGTCGTTGAGTGGTCCATGTTGATCTATGGCTTCTATAAGTTAAGGTGCTCTTATGTTATATTTCACACAAACTGAAAATGTCACAAATGTCACAAATAAACATTGACTGGTATGTTGCAAATGTCTCCTTCTCCAGCTCTACACTCGGGCGCACGTTTAAGCTTAACGACTTCACCTCCCTCGAAAATATCAAAGACGAAATCCATTACGGAGACATAGTTTGTGAAGCTCCTATCTTACGAAGACAATCGAAAGGTTGTGAAGCCTGAGTACCGTTCACTGTCGATTGAAAACATATGGAAGATTGAGTTCAGCAAATTTGAGCTCAAGATGCAAGAGGATGTAAGGGCTATGTGGAATACATATTTCCGTTTCGAAACAAAAATTTCGTTCGAGTTGGAAGCGACGATTTCAAGATCGGTCAAAGATATTGAAGTATCCACCTGAATATTTAAGTGTAATGTTACATTTTATGTGGAAATCATCTATGTAATGCTTATTTTATGTTATGAATGTTAATTTTGTTTTGGAAAATTACGTGGTGTTGAATCTGCTACTAGTGTGTCTCCGGAAATGTAACTTCCGGAAATATTTCAAAGATTTATCTCCAGAATAAAGTAAACAAAAAAGGAGCGTAACTCAGAAATGGCCTTATTTGAGTGTGTGTTGGGGTGCCTCCGAAGATGCACCTCCGAAAACATGGAGCATATATGAAAATTCATTTGATGCAGTAAAAACATGTATGGTGCGTTAAGAAATGGTAGTCAACATTCAGGTTAGAGTTGAGGAAGGTTATGTGCAGACTGGGAAGGCCTAATCTAGTCAATTGGGTCTTCAAAGTCTGGTTAATGAGCCTAGTGAAGGTGGAACCTTAATTAATTCTCCAAAAAAAATTCTAACCTAACATAATGTCCTAGTTCAAGAAGGGAGTAGACTCTAAGATTTTGAGACTCAAGTTCCATCCACAGACATTGCTCTCACTAAACCAATGCTTAAGTTGTTACCTAGATTTCTGAAGCCTTCCAAGTCAAAATCGCAATCTATTCCCTCACCTCCCAATCTATTTATGTCTTCAATGAAGAGATTTTTAGGGGGTTCGACTTTATGCTACGATTTAACATTTGATGCGAAAATAATCCCAAAAATGAGAAGTATGTAGCTTTAAAAATTTGGAAGAAGGTGGCACTTTTAGGTGTTAATGGAGTTGCTGAGTAAGAAGAACATCTTGATGCAATGTAAAGGTTGGACATTTGTGACCAAGAAGGCATAAATCCATGAATATCATGGAAGAAGATATATATATATATATATATATATATATATATATATATATATATATATATATATATATATATATATATATATATATATATATAAGTAATATTAGTTTTTTTTGTTAAAAATAACTTAATAAAAATATATAATTTTTTATTCTTATTTAAAAAACCCCATATATTAATAAACCAACCAAAGAATTTACAAAAATTATCATACTCACCAACAAAATTAAACGTTTCTTTAAACTGATATTCGATTATGGAATCATTCTCATTGCTCTATTAACCAATATTTATTAAAAATCTCTCTCTCTATATATATATATATAATACCTAATTGAATTTGAAAATAAAAAACAAACCGTACATAAACGGCTCGTACAACCTCCAACAAAGTTTAGAAGTATACATTCTATTAACCAATATTTATTAAAAATCTCAATATATATATATATATATATATATATATATATATATATATATATATATATATATATATATATATATATATATATATATATATATATATATATATATATATATATGAATTGTTGATACCTAATTGAATTTGAAAATAAAGTCTTTAAAAAACAAACTGTAAACCGCTCTTACAACCTCCAACAAAGTTTATACATTTAATATAACATTTTTTGTCGTCGGTATGTAAACTTCTAGAAATATTAGCTGTGTTTTAGTAGTGTTGATTGAATGAAAAGTAACATCTTTGGCACATTAATATGTTACATCTACAAAAATGGTCTTAAAATAAGATATGAACAGTTAAAAGAAATAAGAAGTGGCTTCTAATTAGCTTCTAATTACTTGTTTGCACATGTATATATTGTTTGCGGTGTGATTTATATTAGTTTTGAGATAAAAATTTATCTGATTTAAAAATAAACTTATTAGTTCAATTTGATTTTGAATAATTGATTATTAAAATTTAATATGACTTGATTCAATTTCATATGATTTTATTTGAATCGAATTTTAATTATATATTATATTTTTTGTTAAGATTATAAAAAATACTAATAAATAATAAAATTGATATAATATAGAAAATTAAAAGTTAATATTACAAAATATGAATGATTAATCATTAAAACAAATTAAATAATAAAAATAAATTAATTAAATAAACTAATAAATATATTAAAAAATAAATATCATCGAATAATAAATTAACAAAATATATAATATTAACAATAATAAAAATATAGAAATATATACACGCAATTTAATTTTATTTGGATCGGTTTTGAATAATCAATTTAAAACCCGAATCAAATTGTTTTTATAAAATAAAATTTAATATTTAATAATATTTAAATTATTTTGGTTTTTTAATTTTTTAAATCAATTTATATTTTTTATTTGGATCAATTTAGATTTGACCACCTTAATTTATACTCAAAAATACAAAACACAAATTTAAAAAGCCAACAGATATTTTGGGCCTTAAGTAAAAGGGCCAATATAGTAAAGGTTTCAATTCACTTGTTTCTTGCACCCAAAAATTATTATGTAACAAAAGTCATGTTAAGTAAGGCTAATGGGCCTTACATAAAAAGCTTAATATTATCCCCTCACCTCTATATATTTTAAAATATTCCAATTTTATCATTTTTACGTATCAAATAGTTTTATTATTTAATTTTTACCATCACAATTAATTTTTTTGAATTTGGAGTATTTTAAATTCCTACACCAGTGTATCGGCTAGTTTTACCTAAAAAATTATGGTACATCATTTCTCTTCATCGGATAATTTGTAATCAAGTATTCTTATAATATTATATGTTCATCGGATAACTTACATAAAATTTATTTTGTATCATAATATTTATCGGATAACTTGGTTAGAGTTTTTATGGTAGTTTTTATGGTGTTCATCGGATTACATTCATATAAGTCATATGAAACGCAACTTTTCAATTTTTTTATTCTTTTATGTTTCACATATATGGAGACCCCATTACATATATATTTGCTAAAAGTACAAATGTGTAACAAACTCTAGTGAATCGTGTTGTTAGAGGCCTTAAGGTTGTTGTGGTATTGAGAGCTAGCTCAAAAGAGATGAACAGTTTGTTGGTGTAAGCCCTAAAGGCCAATACTTTGGGTACTTGTATCGAATTATTTATTAATAATAAAAGGTTTTTTCTTTATTATGTTTGTCTAATAAAGTCCCTAGAATAGATAGTCTGTTTAATGTATCAAGTGTGACTTAATCATGAGATCACATTAAACATAAGAACATTATTCTTAAAGTATCCATAGTCGAGCTTTATTGTGAAGTGGGATAACATTAAAGCATTAAGACTATTATGTATATAGACTGGTGATCACATCTCATGGATCATGGATAAGGAGTTATCAAGTCTTAAACATAGGTATGGATATTAAGAGTAATATTTATACTGGATTGACCCGCTATGAGAATACTATATAGAATATTATGCAAAGTGTCATAAGTTATTCTCATGGTGATAATGGTGTATACCACCCTTCGACCTGAAACCACTATGGACCCTAGATGTAGAGTCGAGTGCCTTATTGCTGATCAAACATTGTCCGTAACTGGATGATCATAAAGACAGTTGATGGGTACTCCACGAAGCATGCTAAGGGACATGAGTGACCTAGATGGAATTTGCCCATCCTGCGTAACAGGATAAATGTCTATGGGCCCAATATTGAATTGGACAAGGATGACACGGTTTATGCCTTGTGTTCAATATAGACATAAGGGTAAAAGGGTAATTGTACACATAAATATTATCACAAAAGGATTTGTCATATCACATGACATTTTTCGTGTCTTGGGTAGTAGTGATGTGTTGCTAGATACCGCTCACTATTTATTATGTTAAATACGTGATTTAATATAATTGTCAATGCCGCGAAAACCTACAGGGTCACACACAAAAGGACGGATTGATGAGAGATAGAGTAACTAAGGAATATCGTAATGTACGGTGCACTTAAGTGAATTGTAGAACGTCGTAAGGTATGGTGTACTTAAGTAGAATACGAAATATGGTAAGGTACCATGCACTTAAGTGATTTTGGCATATTATAAGATATGGGCCACATACACTTGAGTGGGCTTTTTTTAGCTTGCAGCCCACACAAGTGGTTCTATAAATAGAACCCTTGTGTAGAAGCATTTGTGCAGTTGCAATTTCGTTTCTCTCTCTCTCACTCAAAGTCTTCATTCGTAGCAGTTAGCACTGAGATTGAAGGAATCCGTTCGTGTGGACTGAGTAGAGGCATTGTCATCGTTCAACGTTTGTGATCGCTCCGTAGATCTGCATCAAAGGTTACAATCGCCACAAGAGGTAACGATTCTATCACTGATCATGCCCATTCGTAAAGATCACTAAAGGAGAAATTTTAAATTTAGTTGCATTTTGGATCGCTCTTCTCCTTCACAGTTGTTGTTTGTGTATATTTTTGGTAGTTTTTATGATGTTCATCGGATTACATTCATATAAGTCATATGAAACGCAACTTTTCAATTTTTTTTATTTTTTTATGTTTCACAGATATGGAGACCCCATTACATATATATTTGCTAAAAGTACAAATGTGTAACAAACTCTAGTGAATCAGTGTTGTTAGAGGCCTTAAGGTTGTTGTGGTATTGAGAGTTAGCTTAAAAGAGATGAACAGTAGTTGTCTGTGTATATTTTCTATGTTATTGTCCCTTTGTCTATTATGGTATTGAGATATTTATAATCTCTTAGGTCTGGATCCCAGTCCTCCTAGGATATCATAACCACTCCGGGATTGGGTAGTTATTTCCTTGAAATCTAGGAAGTGTATTTGAATTCCACGAGCTATAATGCAACATTCGTTTACCCAATACACGTTTTATGCATGATCGCGTGCTATCGAAAGAGACACCAAGGTCTAGGAGACATTTTCGAAGAAGGGGCTCCTTATCCAAAAGATGGGCGCTCGAACCAATAAAAGGGGTTTTCCCCGGCAATGAGGTATATTCTAATGATACCACTACACAATCCTTCAAGGACGAGGGCTAGTAAAGGCTGAAGTGTTTTAAACCTGACTCATCCTTGAGCCTTCCATGGGATCCTAGTCGAAGCTTTATTCCTACCTTCAATTCTCAAAGCTTCATATGATCCATCTGGATGAGGTTTAGCTAAATCCCTCTAGTGAGACTTAGTTGAGTATTCGAGACTTAGTTGAGTCTTCGATACTTAATTGAGACCCTCAGGCGCGACATAGTTGAGTCCCACAGGCGAGACTTAGTTGACTCTTTAATACTAAGTTGAGTCCCTCAGGCGAGACTTATATGAGTCTTCCCGGTGAGACTTAGTTGAGTCCCTTAGACAAAACTTAGTTGAGTCTTCCTGACGAAACTTATTTGAGTCCCTCAGACGAGACTTAGTTGAGTCTTCTTGACGAGACTTAGTTGAGTCCCTCAGGAGAGACTTAGGGAAGCATTCCTTACAGCTTGAAGAGACCCTCGCAACACAGTGCTCGCAAATAGCTAGGATTTTTCTGTGGAAATTCAGAAGTTTAATTACCCCGTAGGGCGGCAAGGTTCTTATTATGAAAGTCCAGCAATGTAATTACCCCATAGGTTAGAAAGGATATTCCAGTGGAAGTCCTAAAATGCAATTACTTTGTAGGGCATCAAATATCTTCATGTGGAAATGCAATAATATAATTACCTCGTAATGAGGCAAGTATCTTCCTGTGGAAGTCCAACAATGTAATTACCCCGTAGGGCGGCAAGGATCTTCTTATGGAAGTCCAACAACGTAATTACCATGTAGGGTGGCAAGGATCTTCCTGTGGAAGTCCAATATTGTAATTACCTCGTAGAGCGGAAAATATCACATTGAGGAAGTCCAACAATGTAATTTGACAATCAAACAATAATAACTTATTGCAAATATCATAATCTTTTACAAGAGCTTTTGCAAATATGTGACTCACCCTCCTACCATTGGAACCTTGTTTTGTATGTGATATGCTTTTAAACAATGACATTAACTTTTAATGATGACAACTAAAGTATGACGATAAGTCAAGCATGAACAATTAAAAGTGAAATTCTGGTATAGTCAGAGTTCAGATGTTCTACACGAAGTCATGACATCTGAACCAACATTGTTACTAATACAGCAAGACAGTTATACAAATTAAAACCCAGTACTGATATGCACACATTCACAGATGTCAAGACATCTGCTACTATATCACCATAGAATGGAAGAACACCCAGTTATGTCCATCTGGTACAAAGACACAGCAAAGATCAAACATAGCACTTACTTTTGTTGACCCTGCACAGTTATCAACATGATGTCTCAACATTGATTTGAACATCACCTGTTACAGCATTACAGGTTAACCTTCTTTTATAACAGACAGAATTATAACGTGCAGAAGGTAAAAACACAAGTAATTGTTAACCCAGTTCGGTGCAACATCACCTACTCTGGGGGCATACCAAGCCAGGAAGAAGATCCACTATTAGCATTATTAATTCAGAGTTAAACTCCCCCGTTTACAACTCTTCACTTAATCCCTACCCAATGCAATCTAAACCTAGGCACTCCTAGATAGAAACCTCCAGTTTCCATTCCTATCACTACAATTACCATGTAATGCTTAGACAACTTGAACATGCTTCACAGCTTCGTTCAAGAACATAACAACTCTTGCCTACAGGCTTTGAGTTACAAATAATCTCATGCTTTCAAGCACTGAGAAACACCTGGTAACCTTCCCACAGGTTGGGAGGTTTACCTCACACACACCTCTAATTTTTATATTGTTTGAGGCTTACAAAACCTAGGTTACAATCTGCTATTTATAACCTAACCACCCAACTGGATTTGGGCCTTCAAAAATCGCATCAAGCTTCTCCTTTCCTGTTACAAAGCTGACAGAATTCTTCTGCTACAATCAAGGTCTTCAATCTTTTATTTCCTAAAAGATCTCCATATTTGGAAACTGTATATTCACCAAATATTCTGATTGAGTCTTCAAGACCACCACAAATAACGCCACATAGGATTCTAACTAATCCCAGAATATTAAATCAGTTAACATATAACAGAATTAACTAATTCAGTTTTATACACAGCTGGGCTTGGACAACTTGAAAACCCTAAATCTATTTTCCAATCAAATCTTTTTATAACAGCTGTATAGATCTCCTTGGAAAATAAGTAAATCTGGTTGTAATCCATGATTGAATGTGCCAGCTAGCCATATCTTCAATCATCCAAATATTGCCATTAATTGTGCCATCACAAAACACCAGACATTCACACTGAATGTTCTGTGTACAGGATGTCACGACATCGGGTCTGACATCCTGGAAAAACTCCTGCATAAACTAATTTCCTTTTATAGCAGGTGCAGCCATATCAGATGTCATGACATTGTGCATGTCATCTGAAACAATCCTGCATGAACATGTCTTTCATCTAAGCTCCAGCAGGTACATCCAATATCAGAAGCCTTGTCATATTATGTGGCATTCTGAAACAATCCTGCTTGCATATGTTCTTTAACTCCAGCAGGTACATAGGATATCTCATGTTAAGACATCACACATGACATCTTGTGAACACTCTTTATTTTACCAAAATTGCTGCCAACACTTAGAATCAACAAACTCCCCCTTTGGGAAATTTTGGCTAAAACATATATCTTTCCTTTTTATTCACAAGGCAAACTATCAGCAGTTTAAACCACATAACTGTAGTTTAATCAGCAGCAGAAGCAAAACAATTACTAGCTATGGCTACTAGTAATACACACATGCACAAGGGTACTTCTCCTCCCCCTAAATCTATGCAACAATCAGAATTACTAGTTATGGATGCAACTAGTAAGACACACGAATGCACAATGCACAAGGGTACTCCTTCTCCTCCTAGGGTACTCCTTCTCCCCCTAAATCTGTGCATACAACAAACATAACAGCTACTTATCTCCAGTACCTGTACCAGCCAGAATGTCATACTGACATCTGCTTCAACATCAACACCTGTGCATCCTTTTTGACATTTGTAACAAACAAAATTACATTTTGTTTTAGCACATGTGCACTCTTTTCAATAATAGTTATCCTTCTGTCCAGCCACATACAACTTCCACAACAACTTCCATATCAAGCACTTCTCCCCCTTTTTAGTCAAAATTGACCAAAGGTGACCAATTAGACAAAATAAATGTCACATCCATATTTCCTTATGACTGTAAGTTTCAGAAGGAAATAACAATATTGTCCAAGGCAATGTCATGACATCCGGTCAGACATTCTTCTGCTCACTCAGCCTTGACACACACCATAACATCCCACTAACTAACAAGGTTTCATACCTTGTTATTTGAGAACACATAGACCACAAGCTTGTTGATTACTTGCAGTGCAAAGACAGAACTCCCCCTGTCATGAACAACCAACTCTCCTCTTGAAACATGGAGATCACACATGAACATATCCAACATCCCCAGGTTGGACCTTCACAAACTTCCTGAGTCAAAGAGAACCCAGACAACTTGATGAATGGAAAACATAAGACGCATCTTCATGTCTTCAAGAGTACACTCCTTATTCAACCCTCTTGGCTGAACACATCCACACCCTGTGAGTATCTCTCTTCTAACCAGAACAGAAAACCACTTCACAACATAACAAAGAACACCATCTGATAATCTTCAGATATCACTGAGTCACCAGTTTGATCCAAAAGAAACTAGACACAAATCTGGACATATACATTCTCATCCTATTACAAGAGATAATCTTCCATAGATAGCTCAGAACTCCTTCGACAAGCTCCAAGAGATGACTGGAAAACACCTCCTTTTGTCTTCAACTTACTACTTTTCTGCTCAAAAGTAACTCGTCTCAGACTATCTTCAAGAATAATCAGTTTCCATATGTAGATTATCTTGATTCTTCGAACTCACTTCTGAGATAGACCAAGTGCCACTGGTTGATTACCTCCTTCATGAATCCTCATATGAAAAAGTCAAATGCCACTTCTTGACCTCTCCACGTTTATCAGACTTCTCCCAAAGATATTCTGACCTTCCAAGTGAGACTTGAACTTCAAGCTACATGTTGAACAAAACTTAGATTTTCCAAGACATGAACATGTAACATCCTCTCCATCCAGCAACTCCAAAGAACTGCAACGAGAACGATCTTTTTTAAGTATCCAATCTACAACCCTGTAGACCCTTCTATCTCAAGTTGATGTGCCACTTCACCAACTAAGATTCTGATGTTGAACCAAATGTCATACCATTGTGTTTTGACATCTAGCTGTTGAATTCAACTCCTTCTTCTGCCACTTGAAAGAACTTCCTCCCTTCACAGAACAAGAGTTCAATGTTCTCATAGACTTGATTGTGGAACCAAGTTTAAGTAAACATCCTCCATCCTACAGGTTTGTAGTTAAGTCATCCAAGCTCACACCTTGATGAATCCCTACTTCTTCTCCAAAGACATCAGACACTCTGATGCATGAGTCTTCAGAAGGACTAGTTAGAAACTATCCCTTCAGCTATACCAAGGATTCCACTTCCTAAAGAAAAGTTATTTCCATGATGTCAAGACTGCTGCCACTTGTTCTTGACTCCATAGTGTGCATTAGCTAATGCACTTTCTTACCTAGATCAGAAGTAAACTGATCCAAGTAACCACCATCAGGACTATGATGTTTTCTTCTTCTTGTACACACCAAGGCTGAACATGTTTCTTGCCAGGAAAACTTTTCAGAGATCATATGCTTTTGCTGCCACCAAAGTGATAGATCATAAACCAATGTACTATCCTTCCTGTGATTCTGCACAGGATCTTGAAGATGAGATGTTCCAACATCTTTTAAAAACATCATTTATCTTGAGCTCCAAGGATAATCAATTAAATACTTGTACTTGGCACAAGTAGACATTGATCTTAAATCCTTTCCCAATATTCCTTTCAGATACTTCCACCATAAGACTACTTTGAAAATACTCTTCTAGTGTCAACATCTTCTGCTTGCAAGCACCTCAATAGTTTTGAAAATCTTCCCAGATTAAATTCACCCTTAGGAATGAGAGAGATGAATTCTTCCTTGCAAATGTGTCACACAACCACCAGAACCCATGTGACACAGGTCAACCACCAACCAGACCCTAGGCTGACCGAACTTGAGGAGGTTAACCAAAACTCCCCCTCAAATTAACAATCATGGAAACTCCACACCAATATCCATGCATTGTACAGACATGTCTCAACATGACATACACCATCCCTACCAGTGGCAACTAACTCTATGAGTTATACATATACATACTCCAATCACACCAATCAGACTCCAGCTGACCATCAGTACTAGTGAAAGAAAACAACACCAGTCAATAGTTAATATGCATTGCCAGAGCATACTACCTCAACCAACCTCTGAATCTTCATATTCTCACTCCTTGAAAGAACTGCCACTTCTGAGCGTGGTGTTTGAATAACAAGATTCATGGTCCCAATCCTCTTAAATGAAATAGCAATCAGGTTACCCCATTATTGACTTCTAACATCCAGGGGACTTGTCTTCCCACACAACATAGTACTTCAGGGAACAACTATCCAACCCTGATCAATCTACAAGAATAAGACAACCAGTAGGAAATTTCACAATGTCACATCTCAACCAGCTCCCCTTCTAGAGATCAGACTTCTAAAAGTGACCTTCTTGAGCACACACACAGTTGACCCTACCCTTGTCAACTTAGCACACACAGATGTCTCCTCTTCCAGGTCAGGAGTAGGTTCCAAACACAAGTATCCCTTTGTTTGACACCTAAAACCATCTGCTCTTCAACCAGTAGCTGCATACTTGTTGAACAACATGTTCTAACATCACATAGAACATTAGTTCCACCTCCTTGGAACAAACCCTCATTGAAAGTCTTCAAGGTCTTCATATACACTACCCAAGAGAGTAAAAGAATCAGTGATCAAGTGATTCTTACAATCCTGAAGTGAGAACGTCATGATGAGTGGACTTGAGGAGACTCAAGTATCTTTGACATCTTCAGTAGACTATGATGAAATTTTCAATACAACCGCCTTTCATCCACATGAAGGGAACCTTCATCAGAGTTTGAGTTTAGCCAGGTATTATGTAGCGGAAATCATAATACAACTCAACCTATGACCACTCACTTCACCAGATCAGCCTCCAAGAACATACCAAGTTTGACTATGTTTCAATACTAGCACATCTGTTCCACACAAAGGCCAATTGCCAACCACCAGAGACAGGTATACATAATTCCTGTCATGAATAGTCTAACCACCTACTTCAAGGGACCATTCAGGGGAATCACAGAACCTCCCAAAGGTTCCACCATCAGTACTAACATAACTCCTTGCAAGATACCAGAAAGTACCACCCATGAATCTCATCCAGAAACAGAACAGGATGCCTGCTCTGATACCAATTGAAATTCTGGTATAGTCAGAGTTCAGATGTTCTACACGAAGTCATGACATCTGAACCAACATTGTTACTAATACAGCAAGACAATTATACAAATTAAAACCCATTACTGATATGCACACATTCACAGATGTCAAGACATCTGCTACTATATCACCATAGAATGGAAGAACACCCAGTTATGTCCATCTGGTACAAAGACACAACAGAGATCAAACATAGCCCTTACTTTTGTTGACCCTGCACAGTTATCAACATGATGTCTCAACATTGATTTGAACATCACCTGTTACAGCATTACAGGTTAACCTTCTTTTATAACAGATAGAATTATAATGTGCAGAAGGTAAAAACACAAGTAATTGTTAACCCAGTTCGGTGCAACATCACCTACTCTGGGGGCATACCAAGCCAGGAAGAAGATCCACTATTAGCATTATTAATTCAGAGTTAAACTCCCCCGTTTACAACTCTTCACTTAATCCCTACCCAATGCAATCTATACCTAGGCACTCCTAGATAGAAACCTCCAGTTTCCATTCCTATCACTACAATTACCATGTAATGCTTAGACAACTTGAACATGCTTCACAGCTTCGTTCAAGAACATAACAACTCTTGCCTACAGGCTTTGAGTTACAAATAATCTCATGCTTTCAAGCACTGAGAAACACCTGGTAACCTTCCCACAGGTTGGGAGGTTTACCTCACACACACCTCTAATTTTTACATTGTTTGAGGCTTATAAAACCTAGGTTATAATCTGCTATTTATAACCTAACCACCCAACTGGATTTGGGCCTTCAGAAATCGCAGCAAGCTTCTCCTTTGCTGTTACAAAGCTGGCAGAATTCTTCTGCTACAATCAAGGTCTTCAATCTTTTATTTCCTAAAAGATCTCCATATTTGGAAACTGTATATTCACCAAATATTCTGATTGAGTCTTCAAGACCTCCACAAATAACGCCACATAGGACTCTAACTAATCCCAGAATATTAAATCAGTTAACACATAACAGAATTAACTAATTCAGTTTTATACACAGCTGGGCTTGGACAACTTGAAAACCCTAAATCTATTTTCCAATCAAATCTTTTTATAACAGCTGTATAGATCTCCTTGGAAAATAAGTAAATCTGGTTGTAATCCATGATTGAATGCGCCAGCTAGCCATATCTTCAATCATCCAAATATTGCCATTAATTGTGCCATCACAAAACACCAGACATTCACACTGAATGTTCTGTGTACAGGATGTCACGACATCGAGTCTGACATCCTGGAAAAAATCCTGCATAAACCAATTTCCTTTTATAGCAGGTGCAACCATATCAGATGTCATGACATTGTGCATGCCATCTGAAACAATCCTGCATGAACATGTCTTTCATCTAAGCTCCAGCAGGTACATCCAATATCAGAAGCCTTGTCATATTATGTGGCATTCTGAAACAATCCTGCTTGCATATGTTCTTTAACTCCAGCAGGTACATAGGATATCTCATGTTAAGACATCACACATGACATCTTGTGAACATTCTTTGTTTTACCAAAATTGCTGCCAACACTTAGAATCAACAAAAAGGATAAAGATGCAAACTTATCTTAGCGTTTGATAAACTTAACAATCTGATGATGGAAACAGATAATAATATAAAGTCTCATGTTAAAGCCACTTAAGCATGTGTCAATATAAAGAGAAGTATCTGACAAAGGCTTCAAGCAATATTTGGTGATCTTCTGGTTAGCATTAGGGGTCTCCTTTTTTAATAATGAGTGAGTGATTGTAAGGCAAAAGGACTTTATCGTAAAAGTATAAGGCTAAAAGCACACACACACACACACTAAAAAAATTTTCAAATAGTTTTATCAAACAAAACATCTTCAAAAATGTCTTGAAATGTGCCAGATGACTTCGGAGTTGGTAAAATAGATAGAGGGGAAATTTGACTTATCTAATCGATTAGGTCATTTGTCTAATTGATTATATTAGTTCAAACTTATGCCCCAAAGAATTCAGATAGTGCTTTAATTATGTACAACAGCTAGATATATTTTCCTTCCTTTTATGGAACTTACAAACGATTATTTTTATCTTCTAATCGATTAGACATAGGTGTTAATCGATTAGACATAGGTGTTAATCGATTAGATTGTTAAAAAATGCATTAAATTTAATTTCCTTTTGAGTCAACCTCAGACCTAAAAATAGAGGTCTCATTTCTCGTTTCAAATCATCCAGAATTGTGTTTTTACACTTTCATCTCTCACTTTCTCTCTCTAAGAATTTTTTTTAACTTTCTCTCAATATGTTTTTGCCCTAAGTGCTTTAGTGAGAAAAGTCATTTTGTGAGTGAGATTATTTTGTAATTCTGTCATGGCTAGAATTGTAAAGGCGGAAAAGAACAGGAAAGACCTTGATTAGATTTTGAGTTCGGGAGGTACATTATACAAACGGAAGGTGTTAGCACCCTTTTTATCCATGGTTATCCATGGGCTCTTAATTGCTAAACTCACTTATGTTTTCCTTGTTTGAGAATGTGTTTGAGAAATATGGTGTGTTTAGAAAATATTTTGAAAGGAGAGTTTAACTTTGTAATGATTCTTGTACGAATGTATACAAAGTGTTTATCTCGTTGGATTTTGAAAGATGTTTAAAAAAATATAACTCGGCGATGATTCTGGTGCGAATGTATACCAAGTGGTGATTTTCTAAAAGATGTTTTGAAAAGTGTGAGGTGTGAAAAGTATTTTAAGCCGTGAGCAAGCATTTAAGAGTTATACCTAACCAAGGTCTTTATAGGTATTTCCTATCCTTAGGAGGGTAAAACTGTCCTTACTATTGAGAAGTAAGTAGTCTTATCCTTTGGATGTAAAGGGGCACCATGGGGTCGTAGATTGGTCATTGAAGGCAACATTTGTAAGGATACCTTAGCATTCGAAGAGACAATCATCATTTAATCGTAGGCTACAACGAAGGGTCATCGAGGGACAAAGTCATATATTCGAAGGCAACGTTCGAGGGACAAGGTCATATATTCGAAGGCAACGTTCGAGGGACTATGATTTATCTTGTAGGGACATTGACCTTTTGATCGAAGGGACTATGACTTATCTGTTTAGGGATGATGATGATTTAATCGAAAGGGTCTTTGCTAAGGGTATCCCCACATTCGCGGGACATGACCGTAATATCGTAAGGCAACAAAGAGAGGGTTACCCTAGAGGTGCAAGTGTGGAAATGATTGGATTCAGATATATTATCTTGAATTAATTTATCTAAGTTCAATTATTTATCTTTCCATGCAATCCTATTAGCATACATGTAGACAGTTATATTCACAGTATGGAAAAATTAAAGTGCGAAAAATAAGACTACGCTATTACATGGCTTCGGGATGGGGGGTACATAATTTAAAAGGGGATATAAAATATGTAAATCTTAATTAACGAGTACAAAATTAAAAGGGCATACAAAATGATAAAACCTAATTAAACTAAAAAGAAAGAAATAAAAAAAATTTAAGAATGAATTAACAATATTTTTAGTCTATAATAATAGAAACTTTTTTTTTATGAATTTATGGGAAAACTTAGACTAAATTGATAGAAATTTTAAAAGAAAAGAGAAAAAAAATATAATTAGATTTTGAGTTCGGGAGGTACATTATACAAAGGGAAGGTGTTAGCACCCTTTTTATCCATGGTTATCCATGGGCTCTTAATTGCTTAACTCACTTATGTTTTCCTTGTTTGAGAAAGTGTTTGAGAAATATGGTGTGTTTAGAAAATATTTTGAAAGGAGAGTTTAACTTTGTAATGATTCTTGTACGAATGTATACAAAGTGTTTATCTCGTTTGATTTTGAAAGATGTTTAGAAAAATATAACTCGGCGATGATTATGGTGCGAATGTATACCAAGTGGTGATTTTCTAAAAGATGTTTTGAAAAGTGTGAGGTGTGAAAAGTATTTTAAGCTGTGAGCTAGCATTTAAGAGTTATACCTAACCAAGGTCTTTATAGGTATTTCCTATCCTTATGAGGGTAAATCTGTTCTTACTATTGAGAAGTAAGTAGTCTTATCCTTTGGATGTAAAGGGACATCGTGGGGTCGTCGATTGGTCATTGAAGGTAACATTTGTAAGGATACCTTAGCATTCGAAGAGACGGTCATCATTTAATCGTAGGCTACAACGAAGGGTCATCGAGGGACAAAGTCATATATTCGAAGGCAACGTTCGAGGGACAAGGTCATATATTCGAAGGCAACGTTCGAGGGACTATGATTTATCTTGTAGGGACATTGACCTTTTGATCGAAAGGACTATGACTTATCTGTTTAGGGATGATGATGATTTAATCGAAAGGGTCTTTGCTAAGGGTATCCCCACATTTGCGGGACATGACCGTAATATCGTAAGGCAACAAAGAGAGGGTTACCCTAGAGGTGCAAGTGTGGAAATGATTGGATTCACATATATTATCTTGAACTAATTTATCTAAGTTCGATTATTTATCTTTCCATGCAATCCTATTAGCATACATGTAGACAGTTATATTCACAGTATGGAAAAATTAAAGTGCGAAAAATAAGACTACGCTATTACATGGCTTCGGGATGGGGGGTACATAATTTAAAAGGGGATATAAAATATGTAAATCTTAATTAACGAGTACAAAATTAAAAGGGCATACAAAATAATAAAACCTAATTAAACTAAAAAGAAAGAAATAAAAAAAAATTAAGAATGAATTAAGAATATTTTAAGTCTATAATAATAGAAACTTTTTTTTTATGAATTTATGGGAAAACTTAGACTAAATTGATAGAAATTTTAAAAGAAAAGAGAAAAAAAAATAATTAGATTTTGAGTTCGGGAGGTACATTATACAAAGGGAAGGTGTTAGCACCCTTTTTATCCATGGTTATCCATGGGCTCTTAATTGCTTAACTCACTTATGTTTTCCTTGTTTGAGAATGTGTTTGAGAAATATGGTGTGTTTAAAAAATATTTTGAAAGGGGAGTTTAACTTTGTACTGATTCTTGTACGAATGTATACAAAGTGTTTATCTCGTTTGATTTTGAAAGATGTTTAGAAAAATATAACTCGGCGATGATTATGGTGCGAATGTATACCAAGTGGTGATTTTCTAAAAGATGTTTTGAAAAGTGTGAGGTGTGAACAGTATTTTAAGCCGTGAGCAAGCATTTAAGAGTTATACCTAACCAAGGTCTTTATAGGTATTTCCTATCCTTAGGAGGGTAAAACTTTCCTTACTATTGAGAAGTAAGTAGTCTTATCCTTTGGATGTAAAGGGGCACCGTGGGGTCGTAGATTGGTCATTGAAGGCAACATTTGTAAGGATACCTTAGCATTCGAAGAGACGATCATCATTTAATCGTAGGCTACAACGAAGGGTCATCGAGGGACAAAGTCATATATTCGAAGGCAACGTTCGAGGGACATGGTCATATATTCGAAGGCAACGTTCGAGGGACTATGATTTATCTTGTAGGGACATTGACCTTTTGATCGAAGGGACTATGACTTATCTGTTTAGGGATGATGATGATTTAATCGAAAGGGTCTTTGCTAAGGGTATCCCCACATTCGCGGGACATGACCGTAATATCGTAAGGCAACAAAGAGAGGGTTACCCTATAGGTGCAAGTGTGGAAATGATTGGATTCAGATATACTATCTTGAATTAATTTATCTAAGTTCGATTATTTATCTTTCCATGCAATCCTATTAGCATACATTTATACAGTTATATTCACAGTATGGAAAAATTAAAGTGCGAAAAATAAGACTACGCTATTACATGGCTTCGGGATGGGGGTACATAATTTAAAAGGGGATATAAAATATGTAAATCTTAATTAACGAGTACAAAATTAAAAGGGCATACAAAATAATAAGACCTAATTAAACTAAAAAGAAAGAAATAAAAAAAAATTAAGAATGAATTAAGAATGTTTTTATTCTATAATAATAGAAACTTTTTTTTATGAATTTATGGGAAAACTTAGACTAAATTGATAGAAATTTTAAAAGAAAAGAGAAAAAAATATAATTAGATTTTGAGTTCGGGAGGTACATTATACAAACGGAAGGTGTTAGCACCCTTTTTATCCATGATTATCCATGGGCTCTTAATTGCTTAACTCACTTATGTTTTCCTTGTTTGAGAATGTGTTTGAGAAATATGGTGTGTTTAGAAAATATTTTGAAAGGAGAGTTTAACTTTGTAATGATTCTTGTACGAATGTATACAAAGTGTTTATCTCGTTGGATTTTGAAAGATGTTTAGAAAAATATAACTCGGCGATGATTCTGGTGCGAATGTATACCAAGTGGTGATTTTCTAAAAGATGTTTTGAAAAGTGTGAGGTGTGAAAAGTATTTTAAGCCGTGAGCAAGAATTTAAGAGTTATACCTAACCAAGGTGTTTATAGGTATTTCCTATCCTTAGGAGGGTAAAACTGTCCTTACTATTGAGAAGTAAGTAGTCTTATCCTTTGGATGTAAAGGGGCACCGTGGGGTCGTAGATTGGTCATTGAAGGCAACATTTGTAAGGATACCTTAGCATTCGAAGAGACGATCATCATTTAATCGTAGGCTACAACGAAGGGTCATCGAGGGACAAAGTCATATATTCGAAGGCAACGTTCGAGGGACAAGGTCATATATTCGAAGGCAACGTTCGAGGGACTATGATTTATCTTGTAGGGACATTGACCTTTTGATCGAAGGGACTATGACTTATCTGTTTAGGGATGATGATGATTTAATCGAAAGGGTCTTTGCTAAGGGTATCCCCACATTCGCGGGACATGACCGTAATATCGTAAGGCAACAAAGAGAGGGTTACCCTAGAGGTGCAAGTGTGGAAATGATTGGATTCAGATATATTATCTTGAATTAATTTATCTAAGTTCGATTATTTATCTTTCCATGCAATCCTATTAGCATACATGTAGACAGTTATATTCACAGTATGGAAAAATTAAAGTGCGAAAAATAAGACTACGCTATTACATGGCTTCGGGATGGGGGGTACATAATTTAAAAGGGGATATAAAATATGTAAATCTTAATTAACGAGTACAAAATTAAAAGGGCATACAAAATGATAAAACCTAATTAAACTAAAAAGAAAGAAATAAAAAAAATTTAAGAATGAATTAACAATATTTTTAGTCTATAATAATAGAAACTTTTTTTTATGAATTTATGGGAAAACTTAGACTAAATTGATAGAAATTTTAAAAGAAAAGAGAAAAAAAATATAATTAGATTTTGAGTTCGGGAGGTACATTATACAAAGGGAAGGTGTTAGCACCCTTTTTATCCATGGTTATCCATGGGCTCTTAATTGCTTAACTCACTTATGTTTTCCTTGTTTGAGAAAGTGTTTCAGAAATATGGTGTGTTTAGAAAATATTTTGAAAGGAGAGTTTAACTTTGTAATGATTCTTGTACGAATGTATACAAAGTGTTTATCTCGTTTGATTTTGAAAGATGTTTAGAAAAATATAACTCGGCGATGATTATGGTGCGAATGTATACCAAGTGGTGATTTTCTAAAAGATGTTTTGAAAAGTGTGAGGTGTGAAAAGTATTTTAAGCTGTGAGCAAGCATTTAAGAGTTATACCTAACCAAGGTCTTTATAGGTATTTCCTATCCTTAGGAGGTTAAAACTGTTCTTACTATTGAGAAGTAAGTAGTCTTATCCTTTGAATGTAAAGGGACATCGTGGGGTCGTCGATTGGTAATTGAAGGCAACATTTGTAAGGATACCTTAGCATTCGAAGAGACGATCATCATTTAATTGTAGGCTACAACGAAGGGTCATCGAGGGACAAAGTCATATATTCGAAGGCAACGTTCGAGGGACAAGGTCATATATTCGAAGGCAACGTTCGAGGGACTATGATTTATCTTGTAGGGACATTGACCTTTTGATCGAAGGGACTATGACTTATCTGTTTAGGGATAATGATGATTTAATCGAAAGGGTCTTTGCTAAGGGTATCCCCACATTCGCGGGACATGACCGTAATATCGTAAGGCAACAAAGAGAGGGTTACCCTAGAGGTGCAAGTGTGGAAATGATTGGATTCGGATATATTATCTTGAATTAATTTATCTAAGTTCGATTATTTATCTTTCCATGCAATCCTATTAGCATACATGTAGACAGTTATATTCACAGTATGGAAAAATTAAAGTGCGGAAAATAAGACTACGCTATTACATGGCTTCGGGATGGGGGTACATAATTTAAAAGGGGATATAAAATATGTAAATCTTATTTAACGAGTACAAAATTAAAAGGGTATACAATATAATAAAGCCTAATTAAACTAAAAAGAAAGAAATAAAAAAAAAATTAAGAATGAATTAAGAATATTTTTAGTCTATAATAATAGAAACTTTTTTTTAATGAATTTATGGGGAAACTTAGACTAAATTGATAGAAATTTTAAAAGAAAAGAGAAAAAAATATAATTAGATTTTGAGTTCGGGAGGTACATTATACAAATGGAAGGTGTTAGCACCCTTTTAATCCATAGTTATCCATGGGCTCTTAATTGCTTAATTGCTTAACTCACTTATATTTTCCTTGTTTGAGAAAGTGTTTGAGAAATATGGTGTGTTTAGAAAATATTTTGAAAGGAGAGTTTAACTTTGTAATGATTCTTGTACGAATGTATACAAAGTGTTTATCTCGTTTGATTTTGAAAGATGTTTAGAAAAATATAACTCGGCGATGATTCTGGTGCGAATGTATACCAAGTGGTGATTTTCTAAAATATGTTTTGAAAAGTGTGAGGTGTGAAAAGTATTTTAAGTCGTGAGCAAGCATTTAAGAGTTATACCTAACCAAGGTCTTTATAGGTATTTCCTATCCTTAGGTGGGTAAAACTGTCCTTACTATTGAGAAGTAAGTAGTCTTATCCTTTGGATGTAAAGGGACATCGTGGGGTCGTTGATTGGTCATTGAAGGCAACATTTGTAAGGATACCTTAGAGTTCGAAGAGACGATCATCATTTAATCGTAGGCTACAACGAAGGGTCATCGAGGGACAAAGTCATATATTCGAAGGCAACGTTCGAGGGACTATGATTTATCTTGTAGGGACATTGACCTTTTGATCGAAGGGACTATGACTTATCTGTTTAGGGATGATGCTGATTTAATCGAAAGGGTCTTTGCTAAGGGTATCCCCACATTCGCGGGACATAACCGTAATATCGTAAGGCAACAAAGAGAGGGTTACCCTAGAGGTGCAAGTGTGGAAATGATTGGATTAGGATATATTATCTTGAATTAATTTATCTAAGTTCGATTATTTATCTTTCCATGCAATCCTATTAACATACATGTAGACAGTTATATTCACAGTATGGAAAAATTAAAGTGCGAAAAATAAGACTACGCTATTACATGGCTTCGGGATGGGGGTACATAATTTAAAAGGGGATATAAAATATCTAAATGTTAATTAAAGAGTAAAAAATTAAAAGGGCATAGAAAATAATAAAACCTAATTAAACTAAAAAGAAAGAAATAAAAAAAATTTAAGAATGAATTAAGAATATTTTTAGTCTATAATAATAGAAACTTTTTTTTTATGAATTTGTGGGAAAACTTAGACTAAATTGATAGAAATTTAAAAGAAAAGAGAAAAAAATATAATTATATTTTTATTATTCAAAATAGCCCATTTTAATTAATTAAGTGATATATGAAATTAATTATAGTGGAATGGGAGTAAACATAGTAAAAAAATAAGTCCTGGGGGACCGAACCCATGACCTCTACGTCGTAGTGAGAGGGGAGCTACCAACGAGCCATATTAGTCCATTCATTATTTATTCGCCTTCATTAAAATATATATTAATTCTACATGGATTTTTCCATTTTGATACAACACCACCATGCATGTTACAGCTTTCTCTCTTACGGCAAGCTACTTTATTTTTTCTCATGCTGTTTCTTTCATGTGAATACATCAAACCTGTAACTTCATCTTATATCAAACCACACACATAAAATAAGATCATATGTAATCAGCATGCAATAATAAAAATAGCCATGCACAAATCAAGAAGCTTATATTATTTTACTCATGTATTAGTTCTCTTTACTGCAAGTGATAATGATAAAACAAACCTTACACATATATGTTAAAGACAACCAAGGATTTATATTATCACCATTATATCATCATCATCATTATTATGTAATAACAGCATGTGAAATAAACATAATCATGCTAGAAACAACACTCATATAATAATAATTAAATGGCAGATATAATTCTTTAATCATGCAAACAGAATTTCTCCAACATGCTATGACATATCAAGAACAGATGCATACTTGAATAAAGCAATATCAACATCCACCAAACCATGAATACATCATCTCAATATATATATTAAACTAATATTATTCATGCATGAATTAAGGAGTATTGCAAGGTAATCATGTTGGATGCAAATTCCATAATGAACACTTACTGGGGATTTGATTCTTCTAGCTTGCTCACTGTATGTGTGTTGTTCTTATTCAGGCTATGAGTGCTTTATGGTTGCTTCTCTTTTCCCTGCCCGTGAATCTTCTTGCTTCTGCCTTGCCTTGTGTATCTTTTTCTCCGGTATCTCTCCTCTTTTTTCTCTTCCCCCTCTCGCTGCAGCCATATGAAGTATTTATAATGGTGTGGATTAGGGTTTACCCTTGCTAAATATTTTGATCCCTTCCTATACTTTAGGGTTTAACCTTGCTAAATATTTGGATCCCTTCCTATACTTTAGGAGAGTTAGGGTTTAACCTTGCTAAATATTTGGATCCCTTCCTATACTTTAGGAGGGTTAGGGTTTAACCTTGCTAAATATTTATTAAATACAAATATTATTATAAATAATGAATAATTTAAGTAGAAATTAATTTAAATTTTAGTTACATAATTGAATTAAAATTTAAACCTATTTCTATTTTTACTTTCATCATTTAAAAAAAAAATCAAAATTATTCTTACTTATATCAACCAAAATTATTTTATAATTTATGAGTTTTTTTTTTTAAAATGTTACTCTTATAAATAAATTTTATTAAGTAAAAAACGTGAATCACTAAATAAATACTATTTATAAATAATGAATAAATGGAACATGAGTCACTAAATTATAAAAAATAGTTATTATAATTTAATGAGCTTTAACAAATAAAATTAATTTAAAATTTTAATTATACAATTAAAATTAAAATTTATTTTTATTTATCATTAAATTAAAACTATTTTATTTATATCATACAGATAACCAAAATTATTATTATTTTTTATATTTGTATCACATAATAAATAAATTAAAATTTATAATTTATATGAGAATGTATGCTAATGAATGAATGCAAATGTGAAATGAATGTCATGCATGAATCAATTTATCATAAAAATTAACAGGCAAATTTTGGGGTATGACAGCTGCCCCTGTTCAATATTCTTAAACCGAGAGGATTAGAATGGTATGTACGCCATTCGTGATCTGGAGGTGGAAGATTATTGAAAACTTAGAATACCCCAAAAATTTGCACTTGTTAATTAAAAGATAGTCTTGATGGAGATGGGCTTAAAGATGCCATCCATAAAGTTTGATGATGAGAGCTTCAGAGTGCGTCGTACATTAGACCATATCTGAAGACATGGGTGTCACACTGGGTCGTACGCTAGACCGTATAATGAGTCATCCATTAGGTGATATTAGGGTGAGCTGAACTTGATGAGATAAGGATCAAAATGGGTCATACGCTAGACCGTATCTGAGTAGCAGAGTGAGTCGTCCGTTAGGCTGTATCTGGAGAAATAAAGATCAGAATGGATCGTACGCTAGATCGTATCTGAGTAGTAGAATGAGCCGTCCGTTAGGCTGTATCGGGCGATAAAAAGTAGTCGTACGCTAGACTATATTTCAGAATGTGTCGTACGCTAGGTAGTATCTGATGAGAAGAGCCAGACTGGGTCGTACACTAGACCGTATCTGAGTTGCAAAATGAGCCATCCATTAGGTTGTATCTGAGGATAAAAGATCAGAATGGATCATACGTTAGATCGTATCTGAGTAGCAGAATGAGCCGTCCATTAGGCTGTATCTAATGATAAAAGATCAGAATGGATCATACGCTAGATCGTATCTGAGTAGCAGAATGAGTCGTCCATTAGGCTGTATCTAATGATAAAAGATCAGAATGGATCATACGCTAGATCGTATATGAGTAGCAGAATGAGTCGTTCATTAGGCTGTATCTGATGATAAAAGGGGTAGTCATACGCTAGGCTACATTTCAGAATGTACCGTACACTAGGTAGTATCTGAGGGGATGAATATCCAAATGGGTCGTACGCTAGACCGTATTGGAACAGTTGAAGGAACCATATGTTAGGCTGAATCAAAATGAGTCGTACGTTAGGCTATATCTGATAATATTTGTATATTTTGTATTTGCAATAAATGTATGGGTTAGGCTTAAATATGCCATCATTAGGAGGATATCATAATGCTTATCAGAATGAATATTCATACGGATTATATCTGAATCTTGAATGTAATCGATAAAGATATCCATCTGAATGAATCTTTATTTTGACTGTATCAGGAGGATAATTAACCTGGAAAAAAAAGAGTTAGCCTCATGCCATGTCATGATGCATGAGATGTTTTATGCTCTTGAAAATAAATGCGAACATTGCATGCATGTATATGCTGTGAAATGATGCATGAATGAATTATGCGTCTGAAATTTTTTGCCATGGGAAAATAAATCCCGATATTCTGGTTGGAGATATTTGTATTGATGATCCTTTCTTAGCTGGGGATATTTGATTTCTGTCTGATGGTAGAAATATTCAACAGAACCTGACTGGGGATAACAGAGATGACCAGTCTTGTCTAGTAGTGCCAATTTCTTCTGGGAATAACTGGTTTTGCTGGGGAATAGGATTTGCAACCGGATTTGTTAGAACGCATGGTTAAACCTTATCCTTGATCCTAAAGTCTTTTAGTAATTGCTATTTCTATTTTATGCCTGTATTTTCGGTAAACATCAATCATATTCAAATGCATATATTAATTCAAATTAAATCAATGGACGTTTATGCAAACAAAACGGAGAAAGTAAAACAAAAGTATCTTTTTGGAAATAAAATTGTATTTATTTTGAAAGAGGGCCTATAAACAAGCAATTTTAATACAAGGAGACAGAAATCCTAGTAAGAGGAAATTGTCAAGAAAGCAAAGAAAAAAACAGCTATGAAAAAAAAAGTCTTATTGATTTTAATTCTACTACTGCTATTATGTCTTCAAGCATCTCATCTCTTGATGTCGGATAGAAGTGATTGGCTTGTTCAGTCTCTTTGACTTTGGTGAAGCTGACCGAGAACGGGACATAGTCATACGCTTTAATCCCTAATTTTTGCCCGGACCGCCTTTTCAGGTCTTCAGTCCACCAGGATACCCTTTTTTGCCCAAGCCGCCTTTTCAGGTTTTCGACTTGCCGGGTGTACATTTTTATATGTTTATCCCTAATTTTTGCCCGAACCCTTTTGGTTCGTCGGGATGCCCTTACTTTTGCCTAGATATGTCGACCTAGCGGGTCTCTTTTATGCGTAGTATTTTTTAACTATGTCCGCGTTCACGGGATGCGGGAAATCTTCGCCATCCATTGTAGCAAGCATCATGGCTCCACCAGAGAATACCTTCTTAACTACAAATGACCCTTCGTATGTGGGAGTCCATTTGCCTCTAGGATCACCTTGTGGTAGAATGATACGCTTTATCACCAAGTCGCCAATTTGATACACCTGCCTCTTGACTTTTTATTAAATGCCTGGGTCATGCGCTTCTGATATATCTGTCCATGACAAACAGCCGCAAGTCTCTTTTCATCAATCAAATTTATCTGATCGAGTCGAGTCTGAATCCATTCATCTTCATCTAAGCCTGCATCTTTCATAATTCTTAGAGAGGTAATCTGAACTTCCACTGGTAAAACGGCTTCCATTCCGTAGACTAAAGAGAAAGGAGTTGCCCCTGTCGAAGTGCGTACTGAAGTGCGATAACCATGAAGAGCAAATGGTAACATCTCATGCCAGTCTTTGTATGTTACTGTCATCTTTTGTATAATCTTCTTAATATTCTTATTAGCAGCTTCTACGGCGCCATTCATCTTTGGCCAGTACGGAGAAGAGTTATGGTGTTTTATTTTGAACTGCGTGCAGAGTTCAGTAATCATCTTGTTGTTCAAAATAGTACCATTATCAGTGATAACTCTTTCAGGGATGCCATACCGACAAATAAGACTATTCTTGATGAACCGTGCCACCACATTCTTGGTGATAGAAGCAAATGAGGCGGCCTCTACCCACTTCGTAAAGTAATCAATAGCAACAAGAATGAAACGATGTTCATTAGAAGCAGTAGGTTTAATCTCTCCAATCATATCAATGCCCCACATTGCAAAGGGCCAAGGGGCTGTCAACACGTTCAATGGAGCAGGAGGTACATGTATTTTGTCCGCATAGATCTGGCACTTGTGACAAGTTCTGGAGTGATGGTGGCAATCAACTTCCATGGTAGACCAATAATACCCTGATCTCAAAATCTTCTTGGCCATCGTATGTCCACTAGAATGAGTCCCAAAAATACCGTCATGCATGTCTTCCATAAGCTTTTCTGCTTCCTTTTTATCCACACAGCGAAGCAAAGTCGAATCATGATTACGTTTGTATAATACTCCATTACTCAAAAAGAATTTAGCGGAGAACTTCCTCAGAAATTTTCTGTCATTGATGGATGCCCCTTCAGGGTAATCCTGAGTTTCTAAATATCTTTTTACTTCGTGGAACCAAGGTTTCTCTTCTACTTCATCAGCATTAAGTTCATAACAATATGCTGGTTCATCTAATCGTTCAATGGTGATCATGGGAGCTTCATTGTCCCATCTGACTCTGAACATAGATGACATGGTAGCCAATGCGTCTGCCAACTGATTCTCTTCTCTTGGAATATGTTTGAATGTAATCTATTCAAAGTATGGGATTAATGTCAACACCCGCTCTCGATAAGGAATGAGATTCAGATGTTTAGTGTCCCATTCTCCTTTGATCTGACTGATTACTAAGGCTGAGTCTCTGTACACACTCCAAAACTTGATTCTCAGGTCTATAGCAGCTCTGAGTCCCAAAATACATGCTTCATACTCAGCCATATTGTTGGTACAATCAAAACATAGTCTAGCAGTGAAAGGCGTATGGCAACCCTTGGGAGAAATAATTGCAACACCAACACCATTTCCCAATGCATTAGAAGATCCATCAAAAACCATAGTCCATCGGGATCCCAGTTCGGGTCCTTCATCTAGTCCAGGTTCTTCATAATCAGCAACAAGC
This sequence comes from Lathyrus oleraceus, assembly GCF_024323335.1. NCBI lineage: Eukaryota > Viridiplantae > Streptophyta > Magnoliopsida > Fabales > Fabaceae > Lathyrus > Lathyrus oleraceus. The sequence goes on along the minus strand of NC_066581.1, from coordinate 532,665,926 downwards.
ATAACATCCTCATCAGGGAACTCAAAATTCATAGATTGGTAATCATCAACTGCTTGATGAGCCAAATGATCAGCTAACACGCTTCCTTTGATTGCTTTCTGGGTAGTATACTGGATATCATACTCTGTTAAAATCATCTGCCATCTTGCTATTCTTCCGGAGAGAGCAGGTTTCTCAAATATATATTTGATAGGATCCATCTTAGAAATCAATAAAGTGGTATGATTCAACATATACTGTCTTAGTCGGCGAGCAACCCAAGGCAAAGCACAGCAAGTTTTCTCAAGCAGTGAGTATCTTGTTTCACAGTCGGTAAACTTTTTGCTAAGGTAGTATATTGCATGCTCTTTTCGACCAGACTCGTCATGTTGCCCCAGCACACACCCCATTGAATTTTCTAACACGGTCAAATACATGATTAGAGGTCTTCCTTCAGCTGGTGGCATCAGAATTGGAGGTTCTTGGAGATACTTCTTGATTTTGTCAAAAGCTTCTTGACATTCATCATTCCATATTATCTCTTGATTTTTCCTCAGTAATTTGAAGATGGGTTTGCAAGTAGCAGTCAAATGGGAGATAAATCGGGCAATGTAATTCAAGCGTCCCAAGAAACCTCTGATTTCTTTATCTGTACGGGTGTTCGCTGTGAAATTTGGCGAACAACCTCTGGTTTACCAAAACGTGTAGAATTGGGTTACTTGCAGGATCAACCACACAAATCCTAGGACATGTGCAAATCTAGATGGTCTTGAAGATGTCTAAAATCACTTCCATATCTTTCAGTTCTGTTTTCTCTAAGTGTTTTACGTCGAAATGTGTTGATTACAATGTTATGTAGATGTAAATTTAACAAGATAGAGTAAATGGCAGAAATTAACTGACGAAATGTAAAGTGTCGAAAGGTATAAAATGCAGAAAGATAAATGACTGGAAAGCATAAAAGAGATTTGTAAAGACTTAAACTTTATAAAATAAACTTTGAAGGGATTGGTGTTTGTTTACACATACATTTTCCAAATATGACTCTTTTCTCTCACACGGGTACTTTGAGTGTTTTCAGGAATTTTGTATATAGTAATTCTTCACACGCTCTTTTAGATAATAACTACCCTATATATACACAAATAACATAACTGTCATTAACGACTAAATCCTAAAACTATGACACATGGCTCTCCTCCTTTCGCCAGATGCTTCCACGCGTCTTCTGCCAAACGTCACAACCTTTTAAATTCAAATTTACTTTTAAGTCGAAGTGACGTCTTCTTTCAGGCTTTTGTCGAATTATCAACATACTGTAACGTCTTCCGTGTCTTGTCGAAAGTGCTTTTCCTAAATGCAAACATCTTTGTCGAAATGACGAAACCTCCTCCTGGTCGAAGTGTCGAACCATACTAATCAAATCGTTTTAACCCATGTCATCATTTGTCGAAAACATCATTTCTTACACCAAATCTCATGGCGTCGAAAACGCACGTATACAAATTGCCCCCCAGCAAAGACGTTTCGACTGTTCGTTCTGGGAGAAACAGTCATTTGTTGTCAATCAGCGTTTTGATGCCACGTCACTTAAACCTCATTAAATGTAATTCTGATAATCTCAATTTCCAATGCAGATTCATCATTACACTTTCTCCAAAATGTCACGTCTTAGCCCACGTTCAGAGTTCACCTCCATCATTTCCTCACGTCATGGTTTCTTTTCAACTTCCAACTCTTCATTATTCCCATCAGAGATGGCCACGTGTCCCACTAACACCATTACCATCTAGAACTTTTCAACATCTTCTTCCTATAAATACCCATAAACCTTTTCTTTAAACCCTTTCACGTTTCAGATTTCCTTATTTCATACCCATTTCTCAAGCTTTTCATATTTTCTGAGAAATCTTCCTCAGTTGTTTTAGCAATGGCGCCTCAAAAACCCTCAAGCAGTAAACACTCCAAGAAGAAACAAGACTCATCTTTTCCTCCTGCGCATGATTTAAAAGGGCCAATGACCATTGGAAATCAACAGTATGTTCCGGAACCTCCAAACGAAAAGGAAAAAGACTGCATTTATAAATCTCAGGTACTAATCCCTGTTCTTATTTCTGGAAATTATCACGCTATGTTAGGTCCCCTTCCAAACCCAGAGATTAAACCAGAGCGTTTAAGAGAGTTTTTCCCATCTTACTTTCATACAAAACCCATAGGGGCTGGAAGAAAACCTCAGCCTAAAGAGAAAGTTGTAGAACAGAAAGATTCACCAAGTTCGACAGATGTTGGAGAGTTGGACTTAGCCTATTTGAATTTTCCCAGGATATTTAGAACCTGCCCATGGTCGAAAGATCCTTGTGACTACATATCTTGGTTAGATAAAATCGAAAAAGTTAAAGGGTCTTTTTGGAAAGAAGTAGGCATTTTCGACCTTATCCAGTTGTCAAGAGTAGGACCCAATATCTGTCCAAATATGCTTTTGGCTTCTCTCTACTTTTGGGATAGTACTTACAACACTTTTCACCTCCCTTGTGGGATGGTTACGCCTACTCTTTTCGACGCAGCAGCCATTGTTGGTCTTCACCCCAATGGTATAGATTTCGACCCTACTGTCTTAAGTGAAGATACCATCGCCTTCGAGACTAGCCTTGCACCCTACTCCTTATTTATGTCCCATTACCATGATAAGAGTACCACTGAAGTTTTAGATGTCGAACATATAGCCTTTTTGACATTATGGCTGTCCAAATATGTGTTCTGTTCTCGCTCTCTTCAAGTTGCTAAGAGATTTATCACCATAGCCAATCAGCTTCATGCAGGCACGAAACTATGTTTGAGCGAAATGATTCTGGCGAATCTCTATGAATCTTTGAGCGAGAGCGTACATTTCTTAAAGAACACTAAAACCCAAGGGAAAATCAACTTGTCAGGACCTTTTTGGCTCTTGCAACTATGGCTCAATGCCACCTTTGAAGCCAATCTGCCTGTAGCACCAGAAATAGATGAAGAAGAGGTAAGCGATAGGACTGTCGAATGGCCAAGATTAGTGCTACTAACGCCAACTGACGAAGGAATCAGCCTTCGACAAGCTTTTAAAAGCTATGTTATGATGTTTGCTAAAAGGTATCAATTTACTTCGACCATGGCACCTTTTGCTGATAGAAAGATTGGACCTAAATGGTTTACCCAACAACTGCCTCTGGAGATGCAAAAGGATGAAAATACATTTCTGAATGTTTGGGAATCATTCTTGACCCCTAGGCTCCTTTTTTCCTATCGTAACACCACAAAAAATCAGGTTGCTTTGATAGTTTATCAACCCAACCTTGTTTCTAGGCAGTTTGGTCTAATCCAAATCAAACCTCAACCCATATTCCCCAAAAAGGGGTCCATCATTTTTTATAACTCCCTTCATACTGAAGACGAAGGCAAAGAACTGTCGAAGAAACTAGCTGATGCTTCTCTCGACATTCGACCAGTTATTTTTCGACCATCATTCTTATGCACTCCTGAGTTTGATGAATGGTGGAAGGAATATTATTCCAACAAATTTTTTGACGTAGCTGCTTTTGCCACGCATTTGACAAATGCTTTCGCTTTTGTGCAGGATCGGACCAAAAAAGGTATTCAACGACATATTAAGGAAATACAGAAATTTCAAAAGTATTTTGAAACTGCATATAGACCTGATGATCTTAGTCGAACCATATGTGAAGCAGCGGCTGAATTAAAACGCAAATTGACAGAGAAGTTTAAAAAACTGTCATTGCCTTCCAATCTTTCACCAGAAGCGCGCTATGACCTTGCTTTCAATTGTCATCCACCAAAGTTTCCTCCCTTGCCAACTGCTGACTTTGGGGTGGCGTTTGGTTTTCCACTTCCAGACTGGTTCCTTTGTGGGGATTTTATGAAAATTCTTCGTCAAAAGTATCAAAAGCCTGCTGAGCGTGTGGTTCCGACTAAGTATCATCTGGGCGAATATCCAGGACACCTTCATATTGGAATAGAACACGTTCGCGTGGAAGATACCATTCTTGAAGGTGTTCACAGAAAAAATATGATTTTTCTTTCTGTTATTCTAACTGTCTTATCATGTATCTCTTATATTTGTTTCTGAATTTTATTTCTTTCCTTAGCCGTGAAGATCCCTGCTAAGAAAGCTGCTGTCGAAACGTCGCCCAGTACTGCTAAAAAGCTTTCGACGAAGGTGCAAAACTTTTTTCTCTTCTTATTATTTTCCTTCTATTATTTGGGACTAACTGGCTTTGGCCTGTATGACTAGGTAAGTCGAAGACCCCCAACAATCCAAAAGAAAAGGAATGAAGAGGAGAAAGAAGAGGATAAAGTCCCTAATGAAGAGTCTGGTGATGAATCTCCAGAGTTAATCCCTCCCCCTCAGAAGAAAAAGAAACTCGTGAAGGTCTCTTCCCAAAGGTCCATTGCTAACCCAACCAGGAAGGATCTTGCCAGTGCTTCCCCTGCCAAGCCTCAGTCGAAAGATATGGGGAGTGGGAAGTCCAGTTTTAATACTGAAATTCCTGAGGTAATTTTTATTTCGACAGCGTATGTTTTACCTTTCCTACATCTTTCCTTCTAAATCTTAGAATTTATTTTCAGGAACAGGTGGTTGTCGAAAAAACGCCTGAGAAAATTCTGGAGGAAATAGCCCCAGCGGCAGATGTCTCCACAAGTGACCGTGATATGCAAACCGTAGGAGAGTTCGACACCACTGTGGGTGAAGCCTCTGAAGATGAATCTCCTCCTCATCCAGGATTACATGCTGCACCTCAGGGTGATGATATTGAAATGGAGGTTGTGGTCGAAGATACTCCTAAAGATGAAGCTGTCAGGGATGGGGACAATCAGTCGAAACGAACAGAGGTCGACCATACTTCGACGCGAAACACTCCACCTGTTCCTGACCGGGTCCAAGGGAGTAGCAAATCGACTGGTTCGACCAGTTTCTCTCGCGAGGAGCTTGAAAACCTCAAAGTGCAAAGACCTTTGGAGTATCTGAAAGCCATGCTTAGCACCCGTTTCAATTTCCAGGATTCTTCTCAGAGTAGTTCGACCGCTTCTGGGGCAACTTCTGAAGCACCATCGCTTGGCAGCCTCCTGACCAAGATCAAAAAGAAAATCCTTGATGTCGATTTGTTTAAAGTCTTGGAAGAGAATTCCCTTGCTCAAATTAGTCTTAAGAAACTCTTGAAGCAAGTGAATGTTTTGGAAACTTCTGCTGAGATTGGCAGTTTTGTGATGGAGTTGATGACTCTTATTGATTTGGCCACTGCGGATCTCCACCGTCAAAGGGATCTTACCGCTCAAATCTCCTCCAAGTCTGACACTCAGACTGCTGAATGGGATGCCGTTTCGACTTCGACCGACAAAGTTTCAAAATTGCAAAAGCTTTCTGAAACGTACGTCGAAGAAGTTGCTGCTTGCAATGGCAATATTCAAAAATGGCAAACGCAGATAGCAGCACTTCAAGAAAAAATCTCTCAAGAGGAGAAACGTAAGGCATCTATTCAGCAGCCCCAACAGAGCGAGATTGACGAAGAATTGAGGGTGGGTATTCGACATGCGGAGAAGGCCCATCAGCTTAGCCAAGAGATTGAGACTCTCTCTACTCACAAAAGTCTTTGTGATCATCGACTCCAACTCCAGAGGCAGAAGTTTGCCACTTTGAAGGATACTTTTGCCAATTTAAATTTTTAGTCGAATTTATTTTAGCAACTCTCAGCCCTGTGAGGCTTTCTTTGTAATAACTTTTGAATGCCATTTTTATTTGGCCCATCTTATCACAATTATGTTTTGCACTTATTCTGTTACTATTTTTATTTCCTGCAATGTAGGCTTATATTTTTTCAAATACTTGCCATTTATTCTTAGGATTCTCTTATCCTTCTCTATTTCTTCTATTTCATATGCGCCGTTTGAGAATGTTCTTAAAACCTGGAAAGGTCCTTCCCATTTAGGAGACCACTTTCCCATTAATTTATCTTTTCGATCCATGGGAAGGATTACTTTCCACACAAGATCACCTATTAAGAAGGTCTTGGATCTTACTTTCTTGTTGTAGAATCTTTCGACTCTCCTCTTTTGTCTTCTTATTAGGTCTAGCGCGCGCAACCTTTCTTCGTCTAAGTCAACTAGTTCGTCCATCATCATGCTCCAATATGTATCTGATGGGATTTCATGATGCCTTTGCACTCTAACTGACTGCAGATATATTTCGACTGGCAAAACTGCATCATGTCCGTAAGTCAACTTGAATGGGGTCGAATTCGTTGCCTCTTTGGGGGACGTTCGACAAGCCCACAAGGCTTGATCCAGAGTTTTATGCCAATTTCTAGGCTTTTTCCCCACATGCTTCTTAATCAAGTTTATCACTACCTTGTTGGCTGCTTCAACCTGCCCATTTGCTTGAGCGTAGTAAGGTGTCGAAGTAAGGAGCTTAAAACCTGTTTCTTGTGCAAACTTCTGCATGTTTTTACCAGTGAACACAGATCCTTGATCTGTTGTTATTGTCTCAGGTATCCCAAATCTGTAAATTATGTATTTTTGGATAAAGTCTATGACTGCTTCTTGATCCACATTCACCAAAGGTATGGCTTCGGTCCATTTTGTGAAATAATCTATCCCAACCAAAATGTACCTTTGCCCTTTTGAGGAAGCTGGTCGAATCTCCCCGATCAAGTCCAACGCCCATCCTCTGAATGGCCAAGGTTTTATAATTGAGTGCAACTCACTTGCAGGGACATGAGGTATGCCTGCATGTACTTGACATTCCTGACAACCTTTTGCGAATTCGACACAATCTTTCAGCATTGTTGGCCAATACATCCCTTGTCGAAATAACAGCCACTTCATTTTGTGACCTGCTTGGTGCGCGCCACACGCTCCACTGTGTACATTTGACAAGGCTATGTAGGCTTCATCCTCACTCAGGCATTTCAACAAAACTCCTTCTGCAGTCTTTTTGAACAATTCATTTCCCAAAAGTACGTAACTCAACGCTCTGTATTTTACCTTTCTTTCTGCTTTCTGATTTGGGTCTTGTAGATAATCTTTGACAGGCTTTCTCCAGTCTGTTATTCCTGAATCGTCTATGTTGAATATCTCAAAGTTTTCTTCGTCGCCGTATCCTAATCTTATTGACTCTAGATCTGATGGGGATAACCTGGTGGATACGACTCTTCTTCTGACTTCGATGGCTTCTTCTAACTTTTCCTTCGACACCTTGTATCCGGACGCTAGTTGAGCAAGATCATTCGCTTCTTGATTCTCCAACCTGGGGATGTGTCTGAAGACGACGTTGTCGAACGCCTTGAGAAGTCTATTGGCTATTACGAAGTACATGATCAAATTTTCTTTCACGCACTTATACTCTTTCGTCAACTGTTTTATTACCAGTTCGGAGTCACCCATTATTTCGACTCTTGTTGCCCCCAATTTCAACAAGATTTCAAGTCCGGCGATCAAAGCTTCGTATTCTGCTTCATTGTTTGAACACAGACTTTCCACTTTGTACTTGAATTTTGTTGGAATTTTTTTAGGAGAAATAATCAACATCCCAACGCCTGTTCCGTTTTTATGACTGGAACCGTCGAAGTACAGTTTCCAAGGTTCCAGTTCGACGTATTCCACGTCTTCGTTTATAGAGTGGTCTGCTATGAAATCAGCGACCACTTGTCCTTTCACTGCTTTTAAAGGCAGATATTTCAAGGAGTATTCTGTTAAAGCTAAAGCCCACTTTCCAATTCGACTATGTAAAATAGATTTAGATAACATATACTTTATTACGTCGAAATGGGAAGAAATATATACATCGACAGGTTTTATATAATGCTTTAGTTTAATACAAGAGAAATATACACACAGGCATAACTTTTCTATAATGCTATATCTAGTTTCGGCATCATTCAGGACTCTACTGAGATAATAAATGGCCCTTTCGACGCCATTCTCATCCTCTTGACACAACATACTTCCTAATGTTTTGTCTGATGCCGAAATGTACAATCTCATATTTCTTTTTCTGCAAGGAGACATCAGGATTGGGGGATTAGCCAGGTACTCCTTGATTTTGTCGAAAGCCGCTTGCTGTTCTTGCCCCCATGCGAAGTCTTCTTTCTTTAGTCGAAGTAGAGGAGAGAAAGCTTGTGTCTTCCCACTGAGGTTGGAGATGAATCTTCTGAGGAAGTTGATTTTCCCTACCAGAGACTGCAACCCCTTTTTGGTTGATGGCGCTTTCGCTTCCATTATGGCCTTGGCTTTGTTTTCGTTTATTTCGATCCCCTTCTTATGGACCACAAAGCCTAAGAAATCACCCGCCTGGTTGTGCGGATGAACTTGCATCTTAGAAGTCTTTCGACCTCTTCTTTTATCTTCGACAGGATTTCTGGTGCGAAGCGTCTCGGAGTCTGCTTTACTGGCTTCTTCCCTTCCATTATTGGCAACTGCATTTCGACCAGATTTCTATCGAGACCAGGCATTTCGTCATAATCCCATGCGAAGCAATCTTTGAATTCTTTCAGCAACTGGACTATTTCGACCTTGAACTGGGGGTCCATTTTTGCACTTATGTACGTTGGTCTCTGTTCTGCCCCCACTCCTAAGTTTATTTCTTCTAGAGGATCCTGCGCCACCATCTTCTCGTTTGTTGACACTGGATCTTTTTCGAACCCCAGAGGTTCGTCGTCGTAAATGGCGTCAAGCTTTTGATGTTGCCATCCGCCCATTTGGTTGGTAACATGATCTTCCGCAACGTCTTCTTGAGGACATTGTTTGTCGGAGTTCTCTTGGTTGGCTTTGACAGCCATATTTTTTACTTCAGCCTCAAGGGCCTCTTTTAATTTATTCTCGGCTATGTAAGCCGTAATCTTTTCGATCGCTGATTGTTCACTCGTCATCGTCAAATTCACTACCCCATCCCGTCGGCGCTATATGAGTGGTTCCCCATATGTAAGTTTCGCCAATCACTTCTTTATCCCACTGGAATCCATGCGTTGGATGCAGGTACATGGAGCAATAGGCATTGTCTGTCGTCTTCAAGTCGAATTCTGCCGGGCTGCAGGGAGGTATATGAGCCAAGTTTTTGTCGAAGCTCTGGCTGTTGACAGTGTTCACTTCGGTCATGAAGTAGCTTTGGTCAGCCTCGATGTTTTCGACGATTCCATCTGGCCTCCATATGGCTATCCGTTGGTGCATTGAAGAGGGTACCGCTCCTACGCCGTGAATCCATTCCCTACCAAGCAGCAGGTTGTAGTTGGCTTTCGAAGCGATGACTATGAACATCGTAGGTCTTGTTATGGTTCCTACAGTTAAGTTCACTTGGATGACTCCCATAGTTGTTCCTATCTTCCCTTCATAATTCGACAGCACCATGTTGTGGGGCTTCGCGTCCGAATCGTCTTTTCCAATCTTCTTCAGCATGTAGTGGGGCATCAAATTCACTGCCGCTCCTCCGTCCACCAGTATCTTGTTCACGCCGACATTTTCCACCTTTCCTTTTATAAACAGAGGTTTCAAATGCGCTTTCATGGAGTCGTCTGGTCTTTCGAAAAAAGCGTTTTGCTCTTCGACGCATCCGTTGTTCATCACATAGTAGCAGACGGGCTTGTGTGCCATTGTTTCTTCCTCCATTTCGTCTCCTTCATCCTCAATTTCCATGACTCTATCGTAGTCTCTAGGGAGAACGGAGACAACGTTGCAAATCACGTTGAAGGATGCCTCTGAGTCAGAGTTAAAACTGTCGGTTACTTCATCATCTTCCTGCATCTCCTCTTTCGACGCCACTGATTCGACAACTCTGCAAGGTTTGATCTGGAGGGGAGTCTCTTTCCTGCTCCTTGTCTGATGATTGTTGCTAGATTCCGCTTCGTTTGGACCATTCATGTTCCTTTTCGCCATCTCCGTTTCTGCCCTCTTTTGCCTTTGGAACCTCCTCCATTGGGACCTGGACATGGGATTTTTGCCTTTGTAATTTTCTGATGGGTATGGTCGTGGCTTGTGTTTTTCCATTTCCTTCTTGCCTTCCATCGACGCACCTCTCTGAACCTCAAACTTTCCCCATTTCTTCTGCCCCTGGGCGTCCCTAATGGGTTGAACCCATTTGTCGTCTGTGGCCTTGTCAGATGGTTTATAGGTGTTCTGGCGTCTCTCTCCGTGCCTCCATTGGTGGGGATTACTTCTCCTTGGGTCGTATCTTACTGTTCCCCAACTTTCTTTCCTTTTGGTCTTATCCAACGCTTCCAAGTTGGTTGCTGCCTTCCTGTCGAAGACTGCGCTGCAGCGTGGGCACAACATTACTTCGGTTTTCATCCTTTGGCATCTCTTGATGAATTCCAGTAAGTTTTCCTCCTCTCTAGGGTACGCCAGCCTTTGGTATTCTTTCTGACGGCGATTTTCGCCCTCTTCGACCTGGTCCTTCTGAGATATTTCTACCATATTTACCCCAACGTTCCGTTCGTCGGCGATGCTCAATTCGTTCATCTTCCTGATGAGCCTCTCTTCTTCGCCTTCGACGTCTTTTGGTGTCTGGTCGAACTCCTTCTCTGGGCAGCAGCACCAAGATATGGTCCTGGGACCATGTTTGCAACGGCATTTGTTCCAATTCCTTCTGGGGTCTTCCATTGTCCTGCGCAGAATCCCACTGATCACGGGCTTCGAAGGACCGTCAGCGGCTTCCGCTTTGATTTTTGTGACTTCTTTACTGAAAGGCCCCATAGTGTTGACGCAGTTGGCGATATCACCATCCTTCGTTTCGTCAGAGCCAAGGCCTTCAGCAGCCTTGTTTTCGATCGTAAGGTCTTCAGTAACCTTTTCCTTCATATTGGGGGAATGCTCAATTTCGTCGACTATTTCCTCATTGTCTTCTGAAGAAGCCTCCCCCCAACCACTTGGTTGGATTGTGTTGAAGTCGATCTGAGAACTTGCCGGCGCGTTGTACTTCACCAGATAATCATATTTTCCACTTGGCTGTCCCAAGCGGTCCCAATTCTCCTCTTGTCGAAACTTCACATTCTCGATAGCATTGTCACCATCCTCCTTGTCGAAACCTTCAGTAGTTTCTATTTCTCTCTGGCTTGCAAGATCATCAGCAATCTCGACCATGTTGACATTTGCGTCGAAGCTTTCAGGAGCTTCCACCTTTTCCATATTGCCATCAGGAGCAACTTTGGCCTCCACCATGTTTACGACGGATGGTTCAGCGTAGTGGGCTTCGACTGCTTGCATAGGATTCGAGTCGATCTTCATTTGTTGTTTTGGTTTGTCACCAAACTTGAGCCTTCCATCACGGATTGCATTTTGTACGAGATCCCTGAAAAGGAAACAACGAGACGTCTTATGGCCCAGAAAATTATGGTATTTACAAAAACCTCTCTTTTTCTGTTGTTCCACAGGCGGTTCTTTAGCGCCTGGTGGTTTTATTAATTGACCATCTTTAACCAACAGATCGAAGATTTCGTCACATTTAGTAATGTCGAACGTATAAGTCCTTTTGGGGAATTTATCGTTAGCTTCGACAGGGTTTCCGTTCGACGGCGTTAGTACTTTACACGAATAAGGTGGGCCTTGTTTTAGTTCGGCTAGGTCGATTTCTTGTTCGTCGAAGCTACTTGGTCCGTCTTCGTCGAACTCATCATCTTGGCGAACCCCTACGTAGGCTACCCTCTCTTTTTTATTCTTATTTGCCCTGAATTTTTCGTCCCTTAACCTTTCGACCTGTCTCACTCTATCCGCTAATTGTGCCATATCCCTCAGGTACTGGGTATCTAGTTTCTTCCTTATGGAATAATCTAGTCCCCCTGCGGCCATTTCGACCAACTCATGTTCTGGCACTGGGGTGAAACATCTAGCCTTTAGCAACCTGAACCTATTTAAATAATCATCTATTGGTTCGGAGTGTTTTCTCTTGACACTGGCCAATTCTTTCAGGCTTATTTTCGTTTGTCCCATGTAGAATTGTTCATGGAACAGTCTTTCTAATTGGGTCCACGTGTATACTGAGTTTGCAGGCAAGGATGTAAACCAAGTAAACGCATTTTTTGTTAAGGAACTAGGGAAATATTTTATTTTCAAATTTTCGTTACGGGCTATCTCCCCTGCCTCGATCAGATAACGTGCCACATGTTCTATAGTGGACTCGCTAGTGTCCCCTGAAAACTTTGTGAACTTAGGGACTTTCCACCTCGGTGGCAGTTCTTCTTGCAGAATGTACTCTGATAGTGGGGATGCGTAACTAGGCCTTTGTAAACCCATGTTCATCCCGTTTTGTGCCATTATCGTTTCGACCATGGCTGCCAAGTTGTTTTCGACAGGCGGATTATTATACCGTATCCGTTGTTGCAATACCGCATCCGCGTCCTGGCCTCTCTGGATTACTATCCTTCTAGGCTCTTGTGGAATGGGGATTTCGACACGAGGCTGTTCGACTATATCCTCTTGGTTTCTGACATTCGTTTGAGGATTGTCTAACGGTATCTGGTTTATCGTAGGCTCTTCCTGGACCGCTACCGCTGGGTTATGAACCACTTGCTCTCTGTGTCGAGTTTGAGGGACTCCAAAGAAATCAGCAATGCGCGTCATTTGCGCTGCCAATACTTGGTTTGTTTGAGTGGTGGTCTGTATCAGTGGATTAAACACTGCTCCCATTTGTTGCGTCAACATTTGGACCATATCGTGATTACTCTCGTCCATCTGCTGTCTAATCACTTGCGCCGAATTATTCGTTATTGGCGGCACGTAAAGTGGTTGTTGATTCAATCTACCCATGTTTCCGCCATATCCTGACCCTTGTAAGGGTGAAGACGCGTTGGCCATCGAATCTGAATATATTAACGGAGAATTATGTAAACTTGCCATCACCGAAGTTGGCATTCCGAAGGGCTGTTCCCTACCAGGCGGAGGCAAGGTGAAATTCGTTACGAAAGGCCTAGAAGTGTTTCCCACAGGGGGGGGTGTCCCAATGGGCATTTGTTGTGCCCTGAAGGACGAACTAGGCGCGTTTTGCGACATCGAAACCGCTGGTATCGACCCTGCTGAGGAAGGTACAGCCTCTGACACAGGGACCGTTCCTATATTGCCTTCTGTCGAAGGGACAGGGTTAGATACTGGGATGGATTCGTTGGGATTATTTGGCTGGTTCGCCATTTTTCTTACTCTTGTTCTTTTAGGTATTTCTACTTCGGACACGGCTAATTTACCGCTTCTCAGTCTCATACAAATGAAGAACAGATTTTGATTAGTGATTATCTAAATTTCTAGATTTCTGCACAGTCCCACTGGGCGTGCCAATTTGTTCGCTGTGAAATTTGGCGAACAACCTCTGGTTTACCAAAACGTGTAGAATTGGGTTACTTGCAGGATCAACCACACAAATCCTAGGACATGTGCAAATCTAGATGGTCTTGAAGATGTCTAAAATCACTTCCATATCTTTCAGTTCTGTTTTCTCTAAGTGTTTTACGTCGAAATGTGTTGATTACAATGTTATGTAGATGTAAATTTAACAAGATAGAGTAAATGGCAGAAATTAACTGACGAAATGTAAAGTGTCGAAAGGTATAAAATGCAGAAAGATAAATGACTGGAAAGCATAAAAGAGATTTGTAAAGACTTAAACTTTATAAAATAAACTTTGAAGGGATTGGTGTTTGTTTACACATACATTTTCCAAATATGACTCTTTTCTCTCACACGGGTACTTTGAGTGTTTTCAGGAATTTTGTATATAGTAATTCTTCACACGCTCTTTTAGATAATAACTACCCTATATATACACAAATAACATAACTGTCATTAACGACTAAATCCTAAAACTATGACACATGGCTCTCCTCCTTTCGCCAGATGCTTCCACGCGTCTTCTGCCAAACGTCACAACCTTTTAAATTCAAATTTACTTTTAAGTCGAAGTGACGTCTTCTTTCAGGCTTTTGTCGAATTATCAACATACTGTAACGTCTTCCGTGTCTTGTCGAAAGTGCTTTTCCTAAATGCAAACATCTTTGTCGAAATGACGAAACCTCCTCCTGGTCGAAGTGTCGAACCATACTAATCAAATCGTTTTAACCCATGTCATCATTTGTCGAAAACATCATTTCTTACACCAAATCTCATGGCGTCGAAAACGCACGTATACAACGGGGAACTGGCATTTCTTGAATAGCTCTCACCTTAGCCGGTTCAACCTCAATTCCTTTACCACTGACAATAAAGCCCAAGAGTTTACCGGATCTTACTCCAAAGGTGCATTTGTTCGGGTTTAATCTCAACTTGTATTTCTTCAACCTCTCAAACAGTTTGTATAAATGATCGAGATGTTCTTCTTCAGTATGAGATCTGGCTATCATGTCATCCACATATACCTCTATTTCATGATGGATCATATCATGGAACAAAACCACCATAGCACGCTGGTATGTTGCCCCTGCATTCTTTAAACCGAATGGCATTACTTTGTAACAGAAAGTGCCCCATTGCGTCACAAACGTAGTTTTCTCCATGTCTTCAGGTGCCATCTTAATCTGGTTATAACTTGAGAATCCATCCATGAATGAGAATACCTTGTGTTGAGCGGTGTTATCTACCAGAACATCAATGTACGGAAGTGGAAAGTCATCTTTGGGACTTGCTTTATTCAAATCTCTGTAATCTACACACATTCGCACCTTACCATCCTTCTTTGGCACTGGTACCACATTAGCAACCCATTGAGGATAAGAAGTAACAGCTAGAAAACCTGCATTAAATTATTTCATAACCTCGACTTTGATTTTCTCAGACATTTCAGGACGCATGCGACGAACCTTTTGCTTAAGAGGATGACAATCTTCCTTCATCGGCAAACGATGTACTACTATATCAGTATCCAGTCCTGGCATGTCTTCATAAGACCAAGCAAAAAATCTCTACATAGTCATGTAACATCTGAATCAATCTTTCTTTGACACTGTTTTCCAAGCCTGCTCCTATTTTGACTTCTTTCTTGTCTACTTCAGTACCCGGATTTACAATTTCAATTGATTCCTCATGCGGCTGTATAGTCTTTTCTTCTTGCAGTAACAGTCTAGCAAGCTCTCCAGGCACTTCGCAATCTTCCTCACTTCCATCCTCGGCTTGGTAGATCGGATTTTTAAAGCCATAATTAACAGTAGCAGAATTATTATCAATAGGATCCAGAGTGGATATGGATCTGCAATTTGTTACGTGAGTGTGTGTAAGAAAACATAGCTTATTTGAAAGATGACAGGAAAGATAAAGAGCGTAATATTTGAATTCAAAGAGTCCATTGATTTATTGAATGTGAATATGCTTATGAAAATGACAAAACCCTTAACAAATTAGCTATTGTGCCCCGGGCATAGACACAATGCTTTAAGAAGTTCAATTGTTCATAATAAAAATTACAAAATTTGAAACACTAAAATAAGCAATAACAATTACTCCTGACTAAAGGAAATCGGGATAGTGTCTTCAGCCTTCCAATTATTGAGTCTGTCACCAATTGTTGGGAAAATCCAACCATTCAAGTCGCAATCTCTATCAGCATCTTCTACAGCATTAATCTGATCTTTGACTATCTTTTCAGAGCTAAACCCCACACCAAATTTATCAGACTTGTACGGTACATCGATCAGTTGACCCCAGCCAGTACGACCACCATCTTCAACCACGGCTTGAGCATCTTTCAGAGAACTCATAGCAGGAGGAGCACGAATAACCTTGGGCACACGGGAAGTTGGCTTAAGGACAAGACTGGTCGGAGGAACTACTTCAAATGACTGAGAAGGAGTCTCAAAGAATTCACCATCCATCTCGACGTATCTGAAGGTATGCACACTACTGATAATATACTCTTCTTCTCCACACACAGTGACAATCTTGCCCTCTATTGGATACCTCAGCTTTTGATGGAGAGACGAAGCTACAACACTTGCCCCATGGATCCAAGAGCATCCCAGCAAGCAGGAATAGGCAGGACGGATGTTCATTACGTAACAGGTAGTGTTGGAGACTTGAGGTCCTATCTTAATAGGGAGAACCACTTCACCATGGACAACACTCTTTGCACCATCGTAAGCACGCACCACAACGTCACTAGGTTTCAGTTCAATGCTTTTACAGTCAAGCTTATCGAGCACAACTTTCGGTAGCACATTTAAAGAAGAGCCATTATCGATCAACACATGAGACAAGGTGATCCCCTTACACTCAATGGAGATATGCAGAGCTTTATTGTGATTCTTTCCTGCTGGTGTCAGGTCAGCATCAGAAAAGCCTATGCCATTATCAACAGCCAAGTTAGCAACATATTTTTCTAACTGATCGACAAATGTCTCCTGAGGTACATAAGCGATCTTCAAGAATTTTATCAACGCATTGGTATGAGATTCAGAAGATAACAACAAGGATAACATCGAAATTTTAGACGGAGTATGCCCCGACTGTTCTACCACATCAAAATCACTCTTACGGATGATTTTCAGCATTTCTTCCATTTCCTGCCTGGCAACATCTTCGGTAGTAACTTCGACTGGTGTCTTTGACTGAGAAGGATTGATTACTGGTCCCTTTCCTCGGGTTTCAGGGGCGGGAGGTGAGATTTCTGGAGAGAAGATCCTACCACTTCGAGTAATTTTACTAGTCCCAACAATGTCAACGTCATTAGGATTAGCAGAATTATCATCTTGCTTTATGCCGTGGATGTAAACATCACCTCCATAATTCCACGGAATGGCTTTGCTTGAGGAATACGGTACTGGGCCAGGTGCAGTAATAATTAGGGGAGCTACCTTGGGCTCAGCAGTAATCTTCACAGGCACTCTAGTAGTGGTAATCTTCACTGGAACTTTGGACCTAGCAATCACATATATTTCTTCAATAGGGT
Organism: Lathyrus oleraceus; assembly: GCF_024323335.1. Lineage (NCBI taxonomy): Eukaryota > Viridiplantae > Streptophyta > Magnoliopsida > Fabales > Fabaceae > Lathyrus > Lathyrus oleraceus. Next base: position 532,649,053 of record NC_066581.1, on the reverse strand, counting down.
TTTCCACCTTAGGAATCTTTTCAAAGAGAATTGTACGATCATCCATCAGCCGTTGAATACCATTCCTCAACTTCAAGCAATCATTGGGTCGGAGTATACAGAGATCGCAATTTTCAGCACAACCCGGAAATAAACCAGCTTGCAATAAATTCTTCTTGATGATCAGGAGAGGAGATGCTAAGTCAGCTATATTAGTAATATGAGAATTGTCATCCACAACATTAACAGTCTTGTCATGATTAGGCATAGGAGCAGTGATGACATTAGGAGTCTCCGGAGGATCAAATTCAATTTCTCCAGCGTCAATCATATCCTGAATCTTATTCTTCAACAACCAACAATCATTTGTATCATGCCCGGGGCTATCAGAGTGATATGCACACCTAGCATTGGGATTATAACGAGGAGAAGTAGTGTTGGGATTTGCAGGAGGATCTCTGAGGGTAATTAAATTTGCTTTTAGCATACCCTGCAGTGCTTGTGCTAAAGTCATATTGATCTTGGTAAACTGCCTTCTTGGCCTGTCTTGTCTGTGTTGGAAGTTTTGAGATGGCGGTGCTGCAATCGTAACTGCTCCAACAGTATGGTCACGATTTTTCTTGTTATGACCCCTTTGACCGTACACAGCATTTGATTCATTCTTCCCCTGATAGGACTTTTTGGTGCTTGCAGAGGTAGCCGCCTGTATCTTTCCACTTCGAATGCCGCTTTCAACATGTTCACCCGTCAATATAAGTTCAGTGAATCACGATGAGGAACTTCCCAATAGATGGCTGTAGAATGGGCCAGTCAGTGTACCCATGAACATGTCCACTAATTCTCGATCAGTCATAGGGGGTTTGACTCTGCCAGCCAAGTCTCTCCAATTTTGAGCATATTCTTTGAAGCTTTCTTTAGAGCCCATAGTCATATTCTGCAGCTGTAGCCGAGTAGGCGCTAATTCAGAATTATACTGGTAGTGCTTGTAGAAAGTTGTCGCTAAATCAGTCCAGGTGCAGATGTTAGAGCTCTCGAGCTGATAATACCACTCTAACTGTGTGCCAGATAGACTCTCTTGGAAGAAATGGATCCATAGCTTCCTATCAGTGGTATACGGCTGGATCTTTCTCACATAAGCTCTCAGATGCATCTAAGGACAAGACGCATCATCATACTTAGTGAAAGCGGGGACCTTGAATTTGCGAGGAATGACCACATCAGAGACCAGACCTAAGCTTTCGAAGTCCAGACCGGGGGCCTTCTGACCCTCCATAGCTAGCATACGTTCTTCCAGCAACTTATACTTAGCATCTTTCGGAGAGTACTGTTCATTTTCATAATTTTCATAGTCGTCCTCAGGGTTGAAGGGATCAGCATTCTCATCTTCCGAATCATTTTTTGTCTCATCTTCTTTATCCTTCGGAATTCCAATCTTGACTCCTGGAGCCTTCCTTTAAGCCTTCTTCCCGGGTTAATGTAACTCACAGATTTCTTGTCTTTCTTCTTCTCGAGCAATAGAGTCTTCAGTTCCTCCTGCCCCTTGGATAAGTTCAAGATCATCTCCTGGAATTGAGCATTCTGAGCCTGGAGATCCTTGACAGTTTGTTCGAGGGCCATTTTTCTGTTTGAGAGGAAGACCGTGAGAACATTGATCCTTTAGAGTACCTGTTATGCAATGTTATGTTATGTTATGCAATGTATGAAATGTTTTCAAGGACTTTTGGAATTTAACTTTGCGTAAACCACCAAAAAGGGGAACTTTTATTAATAATTTCTTTAATCAATGTTCATTACAAGAAAAAATGAAAGCTCAAGTCTCCCAGGGACGGCTTCTTTTTGGGCGGAGATATGCATTGAGACTTCGTTCCTCATTAAGCTGGTTGGTGAGCTCTAATACTTTCTTCCTTTCAACACAGAACCGAGCTTCAAAAGTATCCCTTTCCTCTCTCAACTGGATCCAAGATTTCTTCAATTCTTCAACATTGGTAGGCATATCTGGATAAGGAATGATCTGAGGGGTACCTCCTTCAACTTTTGGTTCAACAATCAGAGGTCCGATTGCAAGATATGGCATGATATGCTCACGAGCTCTGGCGCGTACCCATCTGAGATAAGGTTCCATAGGAATAGAGTTTTTCTGTCCTAAAGTACTTCTTTTCACCATGCCCCAAGCTCGTACAAACCTTTGACGGAGACCTTGAGAATCGTTGTCATAGTCAAACACAGTGCCTTGGACAATTATTTCATGTGGACTATCTCTTCGAGCATAACCAAACTGACGTAGGGCTAAAGCAGGATTATAAGTAATACCTCCTCTTATCCCCAGGAGTGGTACGTTAGAGAATTCTCCACAACGGTCAATGATGATAACATTTTCTTTGGGTTGGGGACACCAATGGATGTCTGAATGGGAGAGTGACATTATCCTTTGAGACCATTTCAAATTTTGCTCATTCTTCAAGAATGATTGAGGAAGGTGCGATATAAACCACCTAGATAATAAAGGTACGCAACACATGAGAGTCCCTTGCCTTTTCATAGTACGAGTGTGAAGGGAATGAAAAATGTCTCCAAGCAAGGTGGGCACAGGGTTATGAGTGAGAAATATCTTAACAGCATTCATGTCTATGAATTGATCCGGATTAGGAAATAGCACCAAACCATAGATTAGTAATGCTAGAACATCTTCGAAAGCGTGGACACTCATAGCTTTTAGGAATTCTCGGGCCTTATTTATCAGAAATTTGGCAAGTAAACCCTTAACTTCACTTCTTGTTACCCAATTAGTTTCAATGTCGGACTTTGTCATGTGTAAAGCCGCGGCAACCTCTTCAGACCTCGAAATCGTTTCTAAACCACTGAAAGGTGTTTGATCAAGGATAGGTATCCCAAGCAACCTGGAAAATTCTTCTAATGTGGGTACCAACTGATAATCTGGGAAGGTGAAGCAATGATGTTTAGGATCGAAGAACTAGAATAGAACTCTCATCATATCTTCCTTGAAACCGGTGGTAACTAAATTGAGGAGATAACCATGTTTCTTGATGAACTGAGCATGATCAGGAAGTTCCGACACTAAATCCTTGAGTTGAGGAGAGGTCGCTACAAAATTGATCCGGATGGTCTTCCTGGAAGCCATAGCCCTATAAAACAGAGCAAAGTTAAATCCCTAAGTCCTCGAAATGGTTAGTACAGTGCCATGATGTCATGATGTTATGATGTTATGATGTCAAGTAAGTAACAAGCACAAACAAGTCACACCACAATCATTCCTAGGTTTTAAGGCTTGCATGAGTTCCATAGGTAAGTACCCTCCCCACTGAAGTTTGGTTGGTTCAACCTGTCCTAGAATAGTAACCGGGTTCTAGAAGGATATCAAATCATTGACCTTTCCTTAAGTCCACTTCAGTGCAACACCAAGCGGTTGACCAAAATTTCCCTAAAGTCCAATCTCAAAGAGTGTAGTATCGAGTATCAACCAACCCCAGTCGGAACCGAAGTTAGTTGTCTCACTACTTTCTAATGGCTAGGATGAGTCAATTAGGGTTCTAAAGGTCTGGTTAATGCTTTGATGACACCACGCAGACGCCAAATTTTTCCTCAAGTAAACATGAGGAACATCAGGACATCCAAAGTGTCACATTAACCATAGCCATCATTTTAACCATTCCAGTATACGCCGGACAGTCGCGATGATCTCTTGCTACTTACCTAAGGTACACTAGATCCGGGTGTAGAATCTTTCACTCAAGCATAGAATACCCAAACAATCCCTTAAAAGTAAATCAGACAAAGAAACAATTCGAAAACATAAGTGATCTTATCTTTAAGGTAACCTCTCTTTTTAAGACTCCCTAGCAGAGTCGCCAGTTCTGTGATACGGTGAACTGACTTTGTGTTTTTGCTTTGAAAAGCTATGTTGCGGATAGCAAGAGTCGCCACCGACTTTTCTTTTATCCAATAAGGAAAGGCGGAAAAGAACAGGAAAGACCTTGATTAGATTTTGAGTTCGGGAGGTACATTATATAAAGGGAAGGTGTTAGCACCCTTTGTATCCATGGTTATCCATGGGCTCTTAATTGCTTAACTCACTTATGTTTTCCTTGTTTGAGAAAGTGTTTCAGAAATATGGTGTGTTTAGAAAATATTTTGAAAGGAGAGTTTAACTTTGTAATGATTCTTGTACGAATGTATACAAAGTGTTTATCTCGTTTGATTTTGAAAGATGTTTAGAAAAATATAACTCGGCGATGATTCTGGTGCAAATGTATACCAAGTGGTGATTTTCTAAAAGATGTTTTGAAAAGTGTGAGGTGTGAAAAGTATTTTAAGTCGTGATCAAGCATTTAAGAGTTATACCTAACCAAGGTCTTTATAGGTATTTCCTATCCTTAGGAGGGTAAAACTGTCCTTACTATTGAGAAGTAAGTAGTCTTATCCTTGGATGTAAAGGGACATCGTGGGGTCGTCGATTGGTCATTGAAGGCAACATTTGTAAGGATACCTTAGCATTCGAAGAGACGATCATCATTTAATCGTAGGCTACAATGAAGGGTCATCGAGGGACAAAGTCATATATTCGAAGGCAACGTTTGAGGGACAAGGTCATATATTCGAAGGCAACGTTCGAGGGACTATGATTTATCTTATAGGGACATTAACCTTTTGATCGAAGGGACTATGACTTATCTGTTTAGGGATGATGATGATTTAACCGAAAGGGTCTTTGCTAAGGGTATCCCCACATTCGCGGGACATGACTGTAATATCGTAAGGCAACAAAGAGAGGGTTACCCTAGAGGTGCAAATGTGGAAATGATTGGATTCAGATATATTATCTTGAATTAATTTATCTAAATTCGATTATTTATCTTTCCATGCAATCCTATTGGCATACATGTAGACAGTTATATTCATAGTATGGAAAAATTAAAGTGCGAAAAATAAGACTACTTTTTTTTATGAATTTATGGGAAAACTTAGACTAAATTGATAGAAATTTTAAAAGAAAAGAGAAAAAATATAATTAGATTTTTATTATTCAAAATAGCCCATTTTAATTAATTAAGTGATATACGGAAATTTAATTAATAACGAGGAGGGAGCTTGAACCCAGGACCTCTACGTTGCAATGAGGAGGGAGCTACCAACGAGCCATGTTGGTCCATTCATTATTTATTCGCCTTCATTAAAATATATATTAATTCTACATGGATTTTTCCATTTTGACACACCACCATGCATGTTACAGCTTTCTCTCTTACGGCAGACTACTTTATTTTTTCTCATGTTGTTTCTTTCATGTGAATACATCAAACCTGTAACTTCATCTTATATCAAACCACACACATAAAATAAGATCATATGTAATCATCATGCAATAATAAAAATAGTCATGCATAAATCAAGAAGCTTATATTATTTTACTCATGTATTAGTTCTCTTTACTGCAAGTGATAATGATAAAACAAACCTTACACATACATGTTAAAGACAACTAAGGATTTATATTATCACCATTATATCATCATCATCATTATTATGTAATAACAGCATGTGAAATAAACATAATCATGCTAGAAACAACACTCATATAATAATAATTAAATGGCAGATATAATTCTTTAATCATGCAAACAGAATTTCTCCAACATGTTATGACATATCAAGAACAGATGCATACTTGAATAAAGCAATATCAACATCCATCAAACCATGAATACATCATCTCAATATATATATTAAACCAATATTATTCATGCATGAATTAAGGAGTATTGCAAGGTAATCATGTTGGATGCAAATTCCATAATGAACACTTACTGGGGATTTGATTCTTCTAGCTTGCTCACTGTATGTGTGTTGTTCTTATTCAGGCTATGAGTGCTTTATGGTTGCTTCTCTTTTCCCTGCCCGTGAATCTTCTTGCTTCTGCCTTGCCTTGTGTATATTTTTCTCCTGTATCTCTCCTCTTTTTTCTCTTCCCCCTCTCGCTGCAGCCATATGAAGTATTTATAATGGTGTGGATTAGGGTTTAACCTTGCTAAATATTTGGATCCCTTCCTATACTTTAGGGTTTAACCTTGCTAAATATTTGGATCTCTTCCTATACTTTAGGAGAGTTAGGGTTTAACCTTGCTAAATATTTGGATCCCTTCCTATACTTTAGGAGGGTTAGGGTTTAGCCTTGCTAAATATTTATTAAATACAAATATTATTATAAATAATGAATAATTTAAGTAAAAATTAATTTAAATTTTAGTTACATAATTGAATTAAAATTTAAACCTATTTCTATTTTTACTTTCATCATTTAAAAAAAATCAAAATTATTCTTACTTATATCAACCAAAATTATTTTATAATTTATGAGTTTTTTTTTTAAATGTTACTCTTATAAATAAATTTTATTAAGTAAAAAACGTGAATCACTAAATAAATACTATCTATAAATAATGAATAAATGGAACATGAGTCACTAAATTATAAAAAATAGTTATTATAATTTAATGAGCTTTAACAAATAAAATTAATTTAAAATTTTAATTATACAATTAAAATTAAAATTTATTTTTATTTATCATTAAATTAAAACTATTTTATTTATATATATATAATTTATTTATATCATACAGATAACCAAAATTATTATTATTTTTTATATCTGTATCATATAATAAATAAATTAAAATTTATAATTTATATGAGAATGTATGCTAATGAATGAATGCAAATGTGAAATGAATGCCATGCATGAATCAATTTATCATAAAAATTAACAGGCAAATTTTGGGGTATGACATAACCCTAGTTTAGGTTAGAGATTAACATGTGATAAAATCTCTTAGGTTCTTGGTTAGCCCGGTACTACAATCAAGATAGGTTGAAGTTGAGTCCGCCATTTAAAAGCTTCACAGGTTTGAGATCAATCATGTGTTAAAATCTCACAGATTTTTGGTTAGTCCGATTAAAACCAAGGTGTTGAGCTTAAAGATTATGAAACTTTAAGACGAACCGCACCAAAGTCATGTTTTTGGAAAGAAGAAAAACTACTTCAATCCACCATTTGGGAAGGAAGATTGGCCCATTCACTCTCAAGCTTATTATAAAGAAAAGACACAAACACACACATACATCGTCTTATATATTGTGATTGATGATCAATCACAATTTCCTTATATAAAGGGGTTCGTGAAGTTTTCCTACTAAAAGCTCTCAATGTTTAATAGAAACACTCAAGATCAATTCTTGGGGAGAGGGGTAGGTCATTTGTTTTGATCGAACCTATATACTTATTGGTGTTTCTTTTTTACCTTAGCTCTTTTTATTTTAGTAATTTATTTTCCGATGCTTAGTTTGTCAAATAGTTTTAAACTCTGATTTTATTTCCCAAAGTTTTTTAAAACCACGTTTTTCCAAACCACACAATTCACACCCCCCCTATATTGTATGTGAAGTCTCAAGTCCAACAAGTGGCATTAGAGTCTAATTTTTGTTTAAGGATTAATCATCTTAGGAGGAAGATGAATTTAGAAAAGAGATTATTTAAAACACCACTACTTTTTAAAAAATAGAAAAGTCATATTTTTGCAAGCTAGGTTTAGAATTTATCTTTAAAACATAAATTGTGAGTTAAGGGGAACTATTGTCAAAAGGTCCGTTTATCCCTACTCATCAAGTAAATGGTGAAATAGTATATAACCCCAATTTTCTTTGGAACAAAGAGGAAAAAAGAATATTTGAAATATTTTTTAAAACCAAAAGATTTATGTTTTTAAATAACATAATTTTTTTACTATGTTCGTCTTTGCAAAACTGCCAAAGAAATGTGGGATACTCTTGAAACGATATATGGAGTTTCTCCAAGTATCAAACAAAAAAAATGAACACATGAGGCATAGAAGATAATCATGGATGCTCTTATAATTATACAAGTATTGGAAAGTTTGCTAAAACTATATTACTAAAAAAAATAGAATTAAGAATTGGAAGTTTAATTCAACTCTTAAATTAATATATGAGAGCTTTCATGAATTTTAGGAATGAAGGAAACTGTAGAGAAGATTAACGAACAAGTTCAACTACTCAAATATGAGGAAATCCAAACTGAAAAATAAATGTTCTCATCTTACTCGTATCATTATAATCCTTCAAAAGAACACACTCGGTAGTTGAACGATCTTCAGAAGATTCAACATCAAATGAAGGATCCTCTTGTTCAAAAACGACAAGGAAGATGAAGAAATTTCTCCAATACTAAAACAAATAAGAGGAGGAGAAACATCAACCTCGGGGAGGAATCTAAAAGAATCATCTTGCGAAAAAGACAATAAAATGTGCTTAAAGCACCGTACGAGGAAAATGCAGTTCCAGGTATCAAACCTTCCTATACACAAGTGTTTAAAATGAGTAATCACTTAGTAGAATAATATTAAGAAAGCACACCCTAAGTCTTAAAATATCCTTAATGATACCTTAAGAAGGTCATCAACTCCTTCAAAAATAAAGATAACCAAACTTAAAAGAATGTAACTTATATAATAATAGAAGTAGCTGACCTACAAGAAACCTTAGAAAAGTTCACCCAAAGTAAAAAGATGTTTCACCTAATTTTTATCTAGTTAAAGGTTCTATTTAAATACAAATAGTATAAATATTAAGAAAAGAAACTAGAAAGAAGCAAAAAATATATATATATATATATATATATATATATATATATACTAGATTATTTAGAATCCTTATCTTTTAATTGAAAAGGTTTAAAGGTAACCACTTTAGATCTTTTGTGACTAATGCACCTGGGCCAAAGAAGATGTAGGCACCAAAGGTAAGCTTTGTTGCTCAAAATTATTTACTTTCATCATTGAAAACAGTACAAAGCAACAATATACCTTCAAAGTATATATTTGATAAAGTTTTTGATCTTGAAGATGAACGGTGATGGTAGATGCCAACGGTTGTGATCAAAGCATTTCATTTGAGAGAAATATCAAAGTATATGATCCATAGTGATCAGTTTGTATAAATATGTATGTAATGAGCCTATTTGAATTGTGGATTTACCAAATTTCACATCCAACGATATGTAGGGAAGGATATATCATTTGGTGTTTTCTCTCTTGGGAAATATTTATCAAGATTTCTTGAAAAAAGAGGTAAAATTATTTTAAGGTTGAAATAATGAGGAAATCTGATTAAACCCCTTAAAATAATATTTATAAATATTTTACTCATCAAATTAAATGTTTCTAACCCATAAAAATAAGTATTCTAGTATTTTGTAGCAAGAGGTGTGAATAAAACCCAGTTGGAGTGCAAAAAACAAGGCCCATAAACAAAAATAAGCTAAATTGGGCTAATCTAATCAATTGGCCTAATCAATTAGATCCTTTGAAAAGTTCAAAAATTGTAACGTTGGATCTCATCACAACGGCTAGTTTGGTAGTTATTACAGTAATAGATACTTACAACAGAAAAAAGTCAAAAGTTATTGTTCATAATCGATTAGACATAAGCTATAAAAGGAGATAATTTCTCATATATTCATTATATTACTTGTTCGTTGCATTAGAAACACATTAAGCTTACTCATTCATCATCATCACTACAAATGGATCCAAAAAGAACTTGTTCTTGCCAACCTTCATCCTCTCACTTCTCCAAAGATTTCACCTCTAAAGCCCAAGAAACCAACTACAACCTCTACTACTCTGATAAAGAAATATTCAGATCTCACTATCTAGATGAATAACTCTTCAATAATTTCTCCTTCATGGAAGCATTCATTGCTCCGGAGCTGGGAAACTTTATATGTGAGAAACCCCATGAGAGGTACCCAGAATTGGTGAAAATGTTCTACACAAATGGGATCATCAACTCCGAAGTTGGGAAACACCTCATCGTTATATCTCTTGAAGACTTTACTCTCGTCTACAATATGTCTTTCATGGAGCAAGATTACGATCAAATGGATCTTAAAGATAATAAATTTAACTTTGATAGCCTTGCTCACTCACTGCTTATTGATCAAACTTCCACCATTCCATCTTCATTTAATATTGTAATTATTCATCCAAACATTAGACTAATCCACTACACCACAAGTTGTGTCATGTTCCCAAGAAAGGCTAACTATAACACTCTTTCAAAATCAGACATCCGTGTTGTTCTATTTCTAGAAAATCGAGTCCCGAAAAACTGGGCAGATGTTGTTCTTCATCATATTATAGATAGAAAAAGGAAAAAATGCATCCTACCATATGCTGAACTGATCACCAAAAATCTTCACCACTCTGGATATCCCTTTCCTAGAAGAAGAACCTATTTATATACATACAAAGATAGGGCAACATGTTATAAGAAAAATGGGATATGCAATCCAAGAAGAATTTGTCCTGCGACAACCTAGAAGACATAGGGAGCAAATAAACACACCTCCATCCAACATCCTCAACGAAATTCGTGATGAGCAAAGGAAGATGAATTCTAAAATTAGCAGGCTCATTGTGAAAATGGCGAGGAAAAATCTTATCTTCGCAACTGGATTTAGAGAAGATGATTATGACATGAATTAAAGTGTTTCTAAGTTGTAACAAGTGAGTTATTGTAAGGAAAAAAGACTTTACCATAAAAGTATAAGGCTAAAAGCACACACACACTAAAAAAATTCAAACTATTTTATTAAATAAAATATCTTCAAAAATGTCTTGAAAATGTGTCAGATGACTAGGGAGCTGATAAAATAGATAGAGGGAAAACTTTGGCTTATCTAATCGATTAGATCCTTTGTCTAATCGATTAGATTAGTTCAAACTTACGCCCCAAATAATTCAGATAGTTCCTTAATGATGTACAACGGCTAAATATATTTTCCTTCCTTTTATGGAACTTTCAAACAATTATTTTTATCTTCTAACTGATTAGATGTAGGTGATAATCGATTAGATTGTTATAAAATATATTAAATACAATTTCTTTTTGAGCCAACCTCAAACCTATAAATAGATGACTGATTTCTCGTTTCAAATCATCCATAATTGTATAGCAATGATATGTTTCTAAATTCTGCTAATTATTTATATTAAATATGTGATTTAATATAATTGTCAATATTACAAGAACCAATAAAGGCACATATATAAGAATATATTGATGAGAGGTTAAATAAATAAGTGAAACTTGTTTGGTGGTGTGGTCTTGTAATACTACATTCAATTAGATAAATGTGGTACACCATAAGATAAAGTCCTTTTAAGAGCAATACGATACATAGTAAATTACAATGTTCTTAAGTGGGCTTGATTAACTTTAATCCCAAACAATGGGATTTATAAATATAATTCTTATGCCGAAGTAAATTAATTTAACTAAATTTGTTTTAGAAATCCTAGTTTTGTAAAATATAAAACTGCACCCTCTTTTTCCCTCCCTATAAGCCTTCATTTGAATTAGCAAGCACTATGTGTGAAGATATTATTTTCGTGAGGACTGAGTATAGGTGATGTTGTTTGTGTAGTGCTCGTGGTCACTCTTAGAAGTCAAATTTAAAGATTCATCATTACAAGAGTTAATTATTTGATCATTGATCAGATCATTCATATGGATCACCAAAGAAAAAAATTGTTTATTTGTTGTGTTTTGTCGTAATTTCCCTTAATACCTAAATTTGGGTTTCCCAATCTTCCATTTTCAAAGAACAAGAAAAAACTATCAAGGGATATTGGAATCTAAGAGCTATATTGATGGATATGAACGAAAATACGAAGGTGAAGATGACTTGGGCTCAGAGAGGGTACGATAACCCTGAAGCAGTTGAAGCGTAAGTGGTGATTAAAGTAACAACCTAGTTTTTGAGTTATTATTTTAATTGATATAAATGTATTTTAATTTAATTATTATGTGCGATAATAGAATTAATTTGGATGATGAGAGTGTGTGACCTCGAGATAAGAGTGTAGGAGTAATTAGACATTGGTAGAAGTGGACTAGAATTATTAGAAATTATTTTAGTAATTAAAATACTAATATTTTATTTTAATTTAATTAATTAAATGGAAAATAGAGAATTTGGGGTTGAATTGAGAATTATGAAAATTAAAGGGGAGGAAGGAGTGAGAATGCTAGTAAGTAGGAGGTGAATTTATAATTTTAACTAGATTATCCTAATTATATAAATTAGGAGATAATCTAGATTAATTAGAGGATTTCAAACAGTATGTAAAAATATAGTTAGAGAGGAAGAGGTTAGAAGGATAGAAGGAGAGGAAGCTTAGAGATTTAGGAAAAAGACTCATCAAACAAGAATTTTTGTACTGCTAGGATAACCAGGTAAGAGGGAGAACTATCTCAATATTGGTAGACGCATGAGGGGTAGATTTGAGTAGTCCTTAACCTCCAATAGGGTTGTGAGATTTCAATAAAAAATTATCGATGATTGATTTGTTGTTTGTGATAATGAATTAGTGATGAAATTTGTGTCCTGTGATGTGTGACAAATTTTGTTTTGATGAGTTATCATATAATCACCATTGTTGCTATTTTGAAGACTTTGGGAATAACATGATTTTATGATAACCATGAACTAAATGTGTTGGTTTGATGGAATTATGTGTTGTTGATGAATATATAATATGTGGCCAATGTTTTTAGGTCGATTTTTGAGGTCTGAATTGAGAATTTTGAGTTCTTCCTTGAACTCCATTGAAGAAGGCGAAAATCTGCAGACCTCGGGACGCTGACGGCCGTCACGACCGTGAGGGGTAACCCGTCATGCTGCCCAGGCTTGTCTTTCAAGTCGAACTCACATGAGTGACATGCTGGTTCAATGCATGTTTGTTTAATATCGAGAGGGGACTTTGAACATTATGTTGTTGTTGCATTAACGTGTTGTGACATGCATTCATTATGTCGTTGTTATTAATGAAATAAGCAAGTTGAAATTTGAGTAGGGTGGATTGCTGACTTATCCTGAATCCGAGTAAGGTGGATTTGGGATTCGAGAAGGATGAACCTGGTTCTTGAATGAAGGAAAATAAGGGAAGAAAGTTGGTAGTGGTGGAAGGACAGTGCGGTTGTTCGATCATGACACTGGGCGAGGAAGAAGAAGGGTGTGTTGGGTGAGATGTATGTCAAATTATGATGGAAACCGATGGTAGTTCGGTGATGTGATGAAGGGTGGGATGGTTGAGATCCGTGAGATGTATGTCAAATTATGATGGAAACCGATGGTAGTTCGGTGAAGTGATGAAGGGTGGGATGGTTGAGATCCGGTGAAATGGTGATATAGCCGACGAGTTTGAGCGGAGTGACACGGTGGAATCAGAGGGAGTTGTAATGAAAAAGGAGATGGAGGCAAGTTGGGTGGGGGATGGAGAGCTTCACCGCCGCGGATGAAAATAATAAGGAGCAGCGTTTGAGGAAAGACCGGAAGGAAGAGATTCTGACAAAGACAAATCCTACTCTCATAATGGTCTCATTGATCTCAACTATGAATGTCCAATTAAAAATCAAACGAAGATAAAATTAAATTTCAACTATGAATGTCCGATTAAAATCAAACGAAGATAAAATAAATTTGCTTATTTAACCCGTCTAATCAAAATCCAAATCTGTTTTTTGACTCGTCTAATCATGATCCAACCGCACTGTGTTACTCCCATGATAAAACTTACGACAGTAAATCAATTTTCATAAACACACCCTAAAGATAAGTTCATCTTTTACTTCTACATCGACTTTTGCATTATTAACAACTATCAGCACTAATTTAACAATCAAGGAAAAATTTCGTTTATCTTTTAAAAAAATCACCTGCTCTATTATATAACTTCACTTATTTAGTTTTTTTTCCTACATTCAATGAATAAAAGACAAATATAAAATTCAAACCATAATGACATGTATATGATGCATTCATAAACCATTGTAATTCAATGACTTCAATTTCCAAATGTACTTTCTCATCTATTTGTAGTTTAAACAGCACCGCATTCACATTTTCTTTTAAATAGAAAATAATTATTAACCCAAAATAAAATAATTATAACAAAAAGTACTAAATAAAAACAAAAACTAAACAAGAAACGGTTCCATAATAATCTCTTGTACAAATGAGAAAAGCCGCTTGAGTCAAAACTGAACCGGATCTCAAATCCACTTAAACCCGGTCTAAACCGGATATTGAAGACCCAGCTCTACATTCCACGAACCGCCACCACAATCCTTCAACTCAACCCTCCTTTTCTTCACAGGAACCACATGATAAACACGCGAAACCGGTTCCAACCCAAGAGTAAGCTCTAACCCAACATTCTCCTCACCGGTTCGCTCCATCCCCTTCAAACCCCGGTTCGGCTCCGGTTCATCTCTAAACAAGTTCATCGAAGTCTCCGCAGTTTCCACGGAAGCCATACTTTCACTCTCTTTACTCTCCAAATCCACCACCACCGCCGCGTTCACCGCCTCAGACTGATGGCTAATTGACGACTCATGACTCCCAGCCCGGTTCACAATAACCTCTTCAACCGGTTCAACCGAACCGAATTCAATTCTCTTATCATCATTCCCACTCTTCACCTCCTCTTGTAACTTCGGCTTAGCTAAGCTAGATCGCTTACGAGATCGCGTCTTGACTCGCTGCTGAGTCAACTCATTAGACGCGGCCGAGTTCTCGTCTTTTGACACGTGGCGTATGTCGTAGGCCTTCAGTGGTGGACCCCTTCCATGAGTAGCCGCTTCTGAAGTAATCGGCGTAATCGGCGCGCCTTTTAAAACGGCTTCCACCGCGGCTTGACATAGCTGCCAGCTCCCCGACCATAATAAACCAACTGAACCGTAAATTGGGTTCACTATTCGACCACATGCTTCATACAACAACGATCGAAAAATTGCTGCAAATTATAAACAAAATTAACATCAATAACATTGGTGAATGATTTGAACATGCACTTTAATTTGATTTGATGTTTCTGCACAACTATCAACTGAACTACTGGTTATTACCTGGGCGAAGATGTTCGGGACCGGCGTTGACGAGGTTCATGAGACCGGCACGACCATAGAATTTAGCTAAAAAGACGGTGGCATTAGCTTGTGATTCAGGGTTTTTGATCCATTGCAAACATGGTCTTATGCTACAATTTTCACTGCAACCTTTTCTTAGTACACGACAACCGTTACAACTCATCCGCATTTTTTTTTCTATGAATTTTCAAAGACTGAGAGAAAGAAGAAGATTGAGATTTTGGTGGAGGCTAAGATGTATGAGAAAGAAGGGTATATATTTGGTGTCTGAGAGAGAGAAGAGAGAGAAAGCCAGTGGATTTTCAGGTACTAGATTGTGGGGAACGCAGTTGTTTCTTAACAATTGTTTTTGTTTTGTTTTATAGTATTTTGTGTGTTGTATTGTTGTGTTACTATAAAAACCATGGTTTTCCATATTCAGGGAGGTTGGGTTTGTAGAAATAAACAGCTAAATTTGTACATAAGGAAAAGTGGAAAACCACTCTCATGAGAAGCGCGTGAGTGGAACTTCCAATCATAGGACACTTATCCCTTTGTTATTGGGGCATGGATGACGTGGAATAACCTTCATCAGCCAGCTATTCAGCACTACAACAATACTATGTCGTGGCTTGCAAGTTGCATAGAGATTAGAGAACTTACTTATTCAAAATTATTCAAATAAAATCATAAATAAAAAAAAAAAAATTATCATATAACCAAATTGTTGGTATTTTTATATTGAACATTTTGTTCTATATTTGAATATGATGTATTTCACATTTAAATATCTTTTAATTATTTTAACTTTTTCGTAAAAATATCAAATTTATTAGGTTGTTTTTTGATTTAATTTAATTTAAAAATTTATTAAAAATAATTTTTAAACTTCCAATTAATTACAATTTTTTATTAAAAATGTTTTATTTTTATTATATTTTCAATAAAATAATACATAATTATAATGAATGGTTGTGATTAGTGTGATATATTAATGGTACCTAAAAAATTAAATTTATTTTTCATTTTATTAAAAAATTAATTTTACTTAAATATTCTGATATATTAAATAATTTATTTATTTAGTAATTTATTGATTTTGAATAAAAAAATGAATTTTACAATAGGCATTAAATATTTTTACCCATAAAAAGCCTATAGTATTAGGGAATCTTGCAGAAGAGTGAAAGAAAAGAAATGATGAAAAGGGTCAGAAATTACATGCAAAAGGGTACAAAAGTAGAGAAAAGAAGAAGGAGGCGCGTGTCAGGCACGATAAGGTGACAGAGTGCGGTCGAATCGCCACATATTATGGAGAGTGAGAAGCGGTTTTGGAATTTAAAAAAGAAAACAAATGGTAAAAGCTCCTGGTTTTCGGGAATTAAGATGGAAAGTGGTTTTTGAAGAGAAAACAGGTAACTGGTTTCTGGTTTTGGTTTTTGGGACTGTGGGCGCGGTTGCTGAAAGAAAGATTAAAAAGTGTGGAAGCCAGTGGTTTTGGTTTAGATAGATTGTGTGGCGTGTAGGTGATGTTAAATGCATTAGGTTTATTCTTGCTTCTAATCAACTACTATTAAGATATTAATTAACTAATTTTGTAAATAAATTATAATAGTACTAGTTTTTATTGGATATTAACTTTATTAGTAGATTAATCATGTGGGACAAATGGTTATGTTCAACTTGCATTTATTTTTGTAGCTCAAATAAAATACTTCATTCTTCTAATTGCCACATGTTATACACATTTTTTTTCCAATCCAGTCACTTTTACAAATCAAATTTTTACTTGCATGTTTTTGTTTTTTTTTTAATTTAGATGAGTTTGAATATGAGAGCTAATTAGATTATATTAGTAACATTAGTTGAACTCATAATTTTTTAATATATTAATTTATTTTTTATTAATATATTTTTTAGAAAAATAAATGTGATTATTCGAAGCTATTCATCCTATACATAAAATTAATTATGATTACTATGATAATTATTTTGTATTAAATTGTTCTTCAAACCGGCAAATATATTTAAAGGGTCCAATAAGAGGGTTAGTTGATAATAAAATAAAAGAAGATCCGATTTAATTTCTGAAAGTCAAAGACTATTAGATTAAGGTTGAGATGTCAACGAATTCAAAGACAACGAACACATGAGTCGGTTTATCGAGACGTATCACAGTTAAATTGGGAATTTCATTCCAAAAATTCATCACAATCATTGAAGTCAATGTTGCAAGAGCATCTGTCATCCGGTTTTCATCTCGATGGATATGATGAAACTCAATCTTTGTAAAGAAAGTTGAAATCCTTCTCGCGTAGTCTTTATATGGTATCAACCCGGGTTGATTTGTCTCTCATTCACCTTTGATCTGATTCACAACCAAAGTTGAATCTCCATAGACGTCCAGACACTTGATGTTGAGATCAATGGCCTCTTCAAGTCCCATAATGCAAGCTTCATACTGAGCCATGTTGTTTGTACACTTGAAAGTCAGTCTAACTGTAAATGGAAAATGAGCGTCTTGAGGAGTAATAATCACTGCCCCAATGCCATTACCATACTGATTAACAGCTCCGTCAAATACCATGCCCCAACGGGAACCCAGTTTTGTCCCTTCTTCAAGCAATGGTTCATCACAGTCTTTCATTTTCAAGTATAAAATCTCTTCATCGGGAAAATCATATTGCACTGACTAGTAATCTTCAATCGGTGGGTAAGCCAGATGGTCAGCCAAAACACTACCTTTGATTGATTTCTGAGATCGGTATTCAATATCATATTCTGATAACAACATCTGCCAACAGACAATTCTTCCAATTAAAGCAGGCTTCTCAAAAATATACTTGATTTGATCCATTTTGGATATCAACCAAATAGTATGATTTAACATATACTGGCACAGACGTTTAGTAGCCCAAGCCAATGTGCAACAAGTCTTTTCAAGCATAGAATACCGAGTCTCACAATCAGTGAATTTCTTACTTAGGTAGTAAATAACATATTCTTTCTTTCCAGATTCATCTAGTTGACCCATAACACAACCCATACTTTCACCAAGCATAATTAAATACATGATCAATGGTCTTCCTTCAACAAGCGGAGACAGAATCGGAGGCTCGAGCAAATACTCTTTGATACTATCAAAAGCTTTTTGGCAATCTTCGGTTCAATCACAAGACTGATCTTTCCGAAGAAGCTTGAATATAGGCACACATGTGGCAGTCATATGCGATATGAATCTAGAAATATAGTTCAAGCGACCGAGAAAATCTATGACTTATTTCTCAGTTTTTGGTGCAGGCATCTCTTGTATTGCTTTGACCTTGGCAAGATCAACTTCAATACCCCTCTCACTGACGATAAAGCCCAGCAACTTACCAGAACGAACACCAAATATACACTTATTGGGATTCAAGTGGAGTTTGTACTTCCTCAAACGCTGGAATAACTTCAACAAATGCTCAACATGTTCTTCTTCATCACTTGATTTGGCAATCATATCATCAACATATACTTCAATCTCTTTGTGCATCATATTGTGAAAAAGAGTGGTCATAGCTCTCTGGTAGGTTGCACCAGCATTCTTTAAACCGAAAGGCATCACTATATAATATAATTTTCCCCAGGGTGTAATGAATGTGGTCTTCTCCATATCTTCAAGTGCCATTTTGATTTGATTATAACCGGAAAATTCGTCCATAAATGAAAAGACTTTGATTTTAGTTGTATTATCTACCAACATATCAATGTGTGGCAGAGGAAAATCATCTTTCGGACTAGCCTTGTTCAAATCTCTATAATCAACACACATGCGGACTTTTCCATCTTTCTTCGGAACATGCACAATATTGGTCACCCACTGCGGATACTCGGAGGTAACCAGGAAACCAACATCAATATGTTTCTACACTTCCTCTTTTATCTTAACTGTCATATCAGGATGGGTCCTCCTTAACTTCTGCTTGACCGGAGGGCATTTTGGCTTCAACGGTAATCTATGCCCCACGATCTCGGATTCCAACCCAGGCATGTCTTGATAGGACCAAGCAAACACATCTGAATATTCTCGAAGAAGATCAATCAACCCCTTCTTAGCCTCTGGACACAGTTGAGACCCAATC